>NW_011501364.1:25306-26657 GCF_000495115.2 Populus euphratica | reverse complement strand
GTTGTTATCTATAATTTATACAATTAACCTCATTGTGGTTCGACCCCGGTCTTACCTTGTTATTTATTACTTCGATACTCCTACACTTAGAAGAAGACATCAATCTTTTGGTCGTGTCAATAATTGCTAGAGCGGACTTTAAGTTATTATTGTGAACAATCTATTACTAAGTTTGATATCAAAACCGGAGTTGTGATATATGAACTTGTGAACCAACTAAGCTTGATAATTGTGGTGGCATTATGTTATTAAACTTAGGGAGAACACTCAAATATCTAGTTTTAGGACTGTCATTGAACTAAATCATTATTGCGGACATTGTGATTGCTTGTTGGTTAGGGTTAGTTATACGGCGGATCCGTTAATTAACCAACATTTAAAAAAGATAAAAATTCAGAATATAAATTGGAGTTTCGTTTCAAAGATCGGTTTTAATTTTCTTTAGTGGATGTGTGCTTGTGACCACAGTTTGTTTTCTTGATAAATTTTGATTTCAATTGATTTTGTTTGCTAGTTTAATTTCTTCCATAGTTTAGATCATCACAAGTCAAAAACCTCCAATTGCAAAACCTATGACATAAAAATTTAAACTAAATCTTTCTTGTGGGATCAACCCCTTACTTGCTCTATACTATCTTGTGTATTGTGTTTTAAGCTAGGATAGTTAATATATGTGACCATGACATCGCAACAGCCACATATATCTTCTCTAATGTTGGTGGTTGTGGATGTAGGAAAATTCTTCTTAAGAAAAAGTTATAATGCAAAATGATAGATTAAAAAAACTACTTTTTTTTATGTCATTCACTAAGGAGAATGGAAAAACTCTCATCTTTCTTAATCTTTAAAGATTCCATTTGGTTTCATGCTCAAACACACTACATAAAAATCCTTAAGATGTTTTTCTAGATTAATATAGAAAATTGATAAAAGATTAATCAATCTTGATTTAATTTATAAACCAACTTTAAGTCGAGGGAAAAAAGGTTGTTTGTTGAGATTTGGTGTTGCCAACTCTTTGAGAGTTTGATTTCTTATTGTCATCTCTTCATCTTCTTACTTAATTAATGGACTAGGTAAAAGGACAGTATGTAATGCTCGATAGAATTCAGATGGTGTAGGTGAAAAAATGCATATTTCTCATTTAATATTTGAGTATATAATATGAATTGCAAGGTTATTTTGAGTTGTTGATCTATCTCTCTCTAATAAGTTTAGACATTCATAGAATACTAAAGCAAAAAAACCAAAACTTAATTAAGATAAATAGAAAACAAGATGCTTGACCGCTTTTTATGATCGGCTTATTTTAACTCACAAGTGCACTAGTGTGCGATGTAGCAATTAACTC
>NW_011501364.1:9503-24585 GCF_000495115.2 Populus euphratica | reverse complement strand
AAATAAATCAATTGTTATTTGTTGTGTGGACATGTAAGATCATGGATTGTGCTTGGGCTGATTCGAAGGCTGATTTGGGGCTGAATTTAAGCATCATATAAGGATACAAATGTACCTATTATTTGGGCTAAGATTGACATTGAAACTTTGAGTGTTTGATGATTGAAATTTGCACACAATACAAGGCAAGTTTGTGCTTGACATAGATCATATGATAATCTTTTCTAGGATTAGAATAGAAGTGATTTTTTTAGGGAAAATTTAGAGCACTTAATTGAACCAAGATTTGCTTCAAACTTCAACTATATTTCTCTTCAATTCTTTGTTTCGAATTTCAACATTAAATTTTCTGACATAATCCGTTTAAGCTCCAAAAACCTAGCAAAACATTAAAAAAACTTCGTTACTAAAAAACACATCAATTATTATAAAAATCCAAATAAAAACAATAAATACATATGTAAAATAAGAGACTTAATAATACTTTTGATGTATAATCACAAGACAAATAACAAAATAATTAGGAAAAACAATACTTAGTGACACGATGCCAAAATCAACACTCTAAAAATAATATAAATTAAATTATTGTACTAAATACCAAAATATTGTTTTTGGTTAACAAGTTATTGTTTCAAAATAGAAGGAAAAAAAATCTAATATGATTACTAAAAAAAATAAAACTAAAAAACCTATCTAGAGTCTAGACTTAATAAAATTGACTAAAACTTTGCAAACAAACTAAAAAAAACACCTCTATCTTAGTCACATATAAAATCAGGAGCAATTTAGTGTATAAAAAAAATATCTAGAAATCTAAAAATTATAAAAGCAAGTTTTTAATAAAGTTTAAAACTTGATGAGAAATATGGTTAAGACATCACTGGCCACTTCTAAACATGAAATATAGAAAAAAAAATCAAAATTATTCATTCACTTTCCTTTGAATTTAACAACTCTAAAACAATCACAATTTTGATTATCTTGATCATTCCTTACCTTGTTGTCCGGTAAAATAAACTTTATACTTGATCTTTTCTCATTAAATAACCTAGAACATGCTTTCTAAATTCAATTTAAAGAAAGCAATAAATCAAGAAAGATGTATGTTGAATCAAGTCGAAAACACACAAACTTGGTTTATTAGTCTTAGGTTATATTCTACAAATAATTAATTGAAAATCTCTAATAAACTACTAACACAACACAATTTGCAACTTAACTTAGAATTAATAACAAAACCAACCAAAATCCTAAATATAGCAACCAAATCCCTATCATATTTACCTTATTGTTAACCTAAATCAACAAGATGACAAATTTTAATAATGAAATCAAGAGAATATAAACAAATTCAATAGAGAGATGCAAGCAAATCATGAAATTTCTTGATTGAAAATAAACATGTCTAGAGTTTTAAAATCATCCTTAACAAAAAAAATATTTAGCTACACATGCTTAAGATATTAAACATCAAATTCAATGAGAAAACTAACAAAAAAACCAAAAGATAAAAGAATTAGATGAAACTTGGTTATATTGACCGAATCACCTCTATTTTTTCTTTCACCTATTTTATTTTATAAGTGTATTTTTTTTTCTTCTTTCCCGGCTCCTCAATTTATTATGGTTTTCATGTTATCTCCAATAAATCCAAGTCCAAGTTGAGATAAACCAATAGTCATGTTTATCTCTTTTCAAAACTCATTCTTATTAAACCACATCATTGAATCAATAAAATAATTTCATATGGTTTAAATAACTTGATGTGTAAATAGCTAACATGACATCTAATTCCTTAAAGTTTTCACTTGAATTTTCATCTAGCCAATTAAAAGAACTATTATTAAACTTGGATTAGCCCGACGGGTCGACTTAGTGGCTAGACTGGAAATTTTCATCTAGTCCAGGTTTGTTAAAAGATCGACAATGCAACAACCCGACAAAATCCAGTCGACTCAGCAATTCGACCAATGACCCGGGCGACTTGGGTGAACCCAAACGAGACCTAGTGTTTTTTTCTCAAATGTGGTTTTTCTCCTATGCCCCTCTTTTTCTAGTTTTTTTTAGTTGGTTATTAACATTATTTAAAGTTCACTATATAAATATTAGAAAAATATTTTATTTTTTCAATATGAGATTTGAAACCGTTTAATATATACACTCTATTTTCACAAGATAAAAGTTATATTTTTTTAATATGAGATAAAAAAAATTTAGTTTGAATACTTCAACTTAAAAGAATAATATAATATCTTTTCAATGTAGAATTTGAAGCTCTTTAATATTTTATATTCACATGAAATAAGTTATTTTTTTAATGTAGGATTTGAAACACTATAATGTATATATATTCTATATTCATAAGAAATAAGTTATATTTTTTCAATGTGAGATAAAAAAATTTTTGATTTAAATACTTTAATTTAAAAGGATAACACAGTAATTTTTCAATATGAAATAAAAAAAAATTAAAATATTTTTTTAAACTTTATTATTTACAATATGTATAGCATATATTTACATGGATTTTTTCTTAATTTTTTCATATAAAATATTAAATATTTAAATTTTTTTTTTAAAGTTTTCTTGATTGATTCAAGTTGACTCATGAAACCCGGGACGAGCCAGATTTGATAACTATGATTAAAAGATGAGGTTTGAGCTTTACAACATCTTATCTTAGGGTCGGTAACATAAATTAAACCAAAAACTTTTTTTATTTATTTTTATTTAAAATACCTACAAAACAGAAAATAATAATAAAAAAAAAAATAATAGATAAATTAATGGAAAAAGATTTAAAATCCAACACTTGTCACTTTGCGAAGAATTTTAAATTTTAGTTGTAATCCATTGTATCGAAGAAGCCAATGCACAAAATCGTACCAAAATAAGCAAGATTGCGCACAAAACTCAACTTAGCCTATTTTAAAGCTCGCTAAGTTGTTTAAGGGATAAGTATTTAACCCTTTTGTAATTTTGCCAAAGTTTAATTCTTCTCAAAATTCTCCTAGTTAACTAGGTTTATGTGACCCTCGTGAGTGTGTGCAACCATCATGCATGATGTTTTCAGAAATCCCTTTTAATATGAATAAAGAGCTTCACGTACACACACACATATATACTTAGCCATTTTATAATATAGTGTAAAAATTAAACTAAAGAAAATAGATAACTTGAAGCTCTAATCTTAATACTTAGGAAACAATCTTCAAAACTCATGCTTTCTTGGCTTGAGAATCATAAAGTCTCGTTTCATGCTTGCAAATATTGTGCTTCTATACTTGAAATGCCCATAATTAGTAATACGTATAGTTCAATATTGCTTCCACCTAACTTAAACATGCGTTGAACACTACATTACAATTTCAATCCGAATTACATTCAGTTAGTTTATTGACCCATCAAACTTAAAGTTGATAAACCCTAGGCCAACAAAATTCTTTAAAACTAATAATTAACATTTTGTTTCTAAATTAATATAATAACATTTTGTTTGACAGTTGGTTAAAAAGGTAAACAAAATTCATCACATAATCTGCATATTGAACAAGATCCATTAACGTAAGAAAAACTATTTTGATGTGAAATTGATAAATTACATATAAAAATAAATAATTATACAAAAATAAATGATTTAAGTGATAAAATTTAGAATTTAAGTAATTCAATAAATAAATAAATAAATATACAAAAATAAATTATTTATGTGAAATAAATAATTATACAAAAATAAATGATTTATGTGATAAAATTTAGAATTTAAGTAATTCAATAAGAACTTTGCACAATAAAGTGAATAAATTAGATGATAAAACTAATATATTACGTAAAAAAACCAATAAATTGCTAAATCAATAGAATATATTTAATAATTTTGAATTTTATATATGAAAATAGTAATCAATGTAAGGAAATAAAAAATCAAAAGCATCAGGTAATGAAATCTAAAAAAGTTGTGACTAAATTCATATGTTGAGTTAAAATGTACTCCTAATTAGGGGACAATATTTAATTTTCACATTGAATAAGTAATACTTATAAATAAAAATTGTTATCTATTAATTGTTCAATTCTAATTATTGCTTCAAATTGAAATGTAACAAGCTAATGAGTGGTTCTTATAAAAATGATTTCTTACTGGGATATAAAATACTTTGATATTTAAGCTAATACTTGTATATACTATATATATAAAAATAATAGATAAAAAAAAATACATGAAAGGTACAAGGAAATATATCTGGTGTTGAAGAATCGTGTAATTGGTATCCCGGAAAAAAACTATCCTCCACCTCATCGCGGTCTATTGATTGGATGTATTTATATAATCAAAGCTTATAATTTCGTTATTAATTGATGTGATGTTGTGACATGTGTTATGTATCTATCTAGTGCACGTTTGAAAAAGAAGCAGGTGTGTTATATCTATATAACAGGGTACATTTATTTTCTGTCTTTTTTTTATCTCCATATAATCACTAAACACTATGTTAAGGGAAAAAGAAAAAAGAAAAAGAAAAGAAAAGCAAGCAACACAGCTGGTCAGATCTAAAAACGTTATTTTATTGAATGGATGAGATGGAAAGATTCTCATCCTATGGGGTGGAAAAGCGATGGCATTTAAGTGAAGCTGTGGTGTTAGGGGGGGAATATAGTGGTACATAAGAGTCCAGTAATGATTGTTTTTTAAAGATTTTTTAAAAATATTTATTAAAATAATAATTTTTTTATTTTAAAAAAATTATTTTTAAAATTAATATACTGCAAAAAAAAAAAAAAAATGCAAAAAGACACAGATAATGAGAACTTGGAAGAGAACAAACCACGTTTATCAGTTGCATGGAGAATGAGAATGATCTCTCCAGATTCGGAATCTCCATAGCTTTTCGAGTCTTTTGTCTTCTTCTCTAGTCTATGTGTCTTTTTAAATTTCATTCATATTAAATAAAGCCTCATAATATTATATTGGCCTCCATCGATCCAAGCGCCGACTAACAACCCCACGTTTTATTGCAGTGCACATAATTTATCATTAGCTGGTTTGCTTTTATATTTTAAAATTATGTTTTATTTTTTATTTTAAATTAATATTTGTTTTTATGTTTTAGATTATTATTAAGAGCCTGGAATATTTCTCCTCTACATCGTAAGCACAGCAACCCAAATGCAAGCGATAAATATGCTGGAGCCTGGAAGGTATGAAATGGTTGGAGACAGAAGCGACGCTTACTGTTACTCAATGGGAACGCAGACTGGATTTTCATTTTGCTTGAAACTTACTGTTACTCAATGGGAACGCAGACTGAGTAACAGTAAGTTATCGTGACCGGGACCCTTGTGGTTCACATATCACGAGAAAGTGCTGCACGAACTGTTGACAAGATAGAGACGCTCGAACTTTGCAGGGCCATTGGCTGCCATTGGCTGGGACCGTTGGGACTTGGCCGAAGCCTCTCCATCCAGAGATATATTTCTTCGGCATGACCACATTGCAATTGTCATTTACTGACGAAATTTCCCATAGTGGACTTTTGCGTGCTTAGCAGTCCCCCCATGAAACTGCTCCTATATTATTATGCTGGGAAGGCAACAAGCTGTGTGAAACGGCCATGGGAAGCTTCTTCTTTTATTTACTATTCTTGAGAGGGGGAAGAAGGGGGAAATTGAGGGTGAAGAATAACCCTATGCTGAGCCAATGACATCAATCACCTTCTGTGTTAAATTTTGATTTATCCCAGTCGACTTTATGTGCCAATGACTCTTTCTTTTTTCTGAATTACTTGCCTTTACTTTGTTTCTTATAATTATGAGAACTCTCAAATCTGTGCTTGTGATGTTACTTGGATCAAGTTTTCATAAATAACCCTGTGAAATACTTTTGAAAATAATAATACTTTACCTTCTCAGATTCAAACAGTCAGAGAAACGGATGAGAATTTAAAAATGAGGAAGGATTATCTCTTGTTGTGTAAAACTAGCTTTGTTGCCATGCGTCTCAGCGGGTGGCAGCTAATATCTCTTACGAATTCGGTGACCAATATATATTGCAGATGTGCTGTGAACAATACGCTAACAAAGTGTATCATGAGAGTTAAGAGTATATAGCATCATGGATTTTTTTGATGGTGCTTGCAAGTGTAAATTGCAGAAAAGAATAGAAATGAATCATTAAATGATGTGGATACTTTTTAAAATACATGAAATTAAATTTTAAGGATTTGTAATTTTACCTAACAGAAATCAATCTTGAAGAATTATATGTAACTGATTTTTTTTTGTCTCGACACAGCCAGTTGTTGGTCACCAACTGAAAATTCTTAAATCTACCCATGGTCCAACATTAAAAACTTGGTCAAAGAAGAATTATTCTAGCTATAGAGCCTGTAGGGAAATATCTTTGTATTGGGAGTGCTCGTTGAGCAGTGGTGTTTGGCACTATGGTACAATTGCTTTTTTTTTCTTATAATATTTTTAAGTGTTTTTAATTTTAAATTGATTTTTTATATTTTAAAATTATATATGATGTTAAATATAAATTTTAAATAAAAAATATTAAAATAATAATTTTAAATAAAAAACACTCTTAAAATCACTTTCATTATAATTTTCAAACAAATACCATTAAAGAATAAAATACTAGCCGGACATGAATAAGCCTAATAAATAATAATAATTCAATAAACCTAAGTTTAAGTAAGGGCCTTCATATTTCTAAAATACTTAATAATAATTAAAAAATAAATAAAAATAAAATATTTTAATTAATTTAAAAAAAACTAAAATCATTTTGTAATCTGGTAATGAAATCAAAACTCAACTTCAAATACCTAGTTCTCTCTGGTATTAATGAATTTAAAGATATGTTATATATCACTGGAAATATATAAATATCTAATTTTTAAGGAAACTAGAATCAAATTAAAACTTGTTTTGTAGATCTAGTTATTACCATATTAATAAAGAAAGGTCAAAATTATAAATTTGAATCTTTTTATTCTAATATTTTTATAATACATAAATGTTGCTATCCATTCCTTTTTGACACATGAATTAGATTAATAAAGACTTGTTCTTTATTATTTAATATCTTTTTGAAGTCTTTCTTAGCTTGTATGTCTTGAAGAAGTCCATTGAAAGTCTTTTAAAATATTTTAACTCTAAATCATTGGACCAACTAAGACCTCTAATAGATCTTTTGGTATTGCTTAGATCAAATCATTTCCTCTCTCTTTTAAAAGATTTACCTTCGAATCATCATTTATATCAAAAAAAGAGAAATAAAAAATATTGAATATATATTATTAACACTATACTCACTTGGTAGATCTACTATATAGGCATTGCCATTAATTATTTTTGGAACCCCACCTAAAAATTAATAAATTTGTTATAAATACAATTATCTTGAATTGAAAAATGATAGATTAAAAGGGAAAATTATTATAATTTGGGATAAAAAAACTCTGAGTAAATTAACTTAAATTTTGGATAAGATAAAATAATAAAATTGGTAAGTGAAATGTTAACTAGTAATAAATCATATAAACTTTCCAATTAAATAAAATAATTATTTTAAATGAAGATTTTTTTTTTTAATTTAGGGTGAGAATATTTATAAAAATATAAAGAAATTTTAAATAAGTAAAATATTTTACACATAAATAATGATAACTGCCATTATGCATAATTTTTAACCAAAAAAGAAAGGGAATACGAGGGAAACATTTTTATTATGAAAATGGATGAATGTCTTTAATTAACTAGTTTGAAAATCTTGATATTTTCATTAAATAAAACAATATGTAAATTCTTATTTTGACATAAAAGATTTTAATATTCAATTTTATAATATTAAGTATAATTCTGAATTAAACTTTTAAATTAAATTGGGATTTTATGAGGAATCTTCTAACATATTTTTCAAACTTAATTTTAAATTTTAAATTTTAAATAACTCAAAGTTTAGAAAGATTTTATGAGTATATTGATAATAAAATAAATTACAGAAAATGATACACAAGTAACTAATAAGGATATTTTAGTAATAAAAAAGTTATTTTTTAAAGCTGCTATAATTATGACAATGGACCCGGACCCAGACCCAGGAGATAAGCTTGATTTTCTTCAATTTCTTCATAAAACATCTTGGAAAAATTCATTTATGTTGGGTTTTGGGTAAAAAAATATTTAAGATTATTAAATATATAACTAAATACTATTTAATTATAAAACATAAATGATTGAAGGTGGTTAAATTTAAAAATTTTAAGATTATTTTCATCTTATAAATAAAATAAGTAGTTTTTTCATCCAGAAAACATATATATATATATATATATATATATATTATGTTTTTGATGTGAAAGCTAATATATATTTGATCTTATTTTATAAAAATCACCTTATACTCTAAAAAATAAACATCTTATTTTTTACATCTTACCAAGTATATTATTTTGATACGTTGCTTTAAAAGAAATTAACAAAAGCTAGAAACCAGGAGGCCAAAGTTTGTTGAATTTATTTAAGGGATATACGCTTTAATTTATTTAAAATCCAAAACGACTTTTTACCAAGTATATTATTTTGATACTTTGCTTTAAAAGAAATTAACAAAAGCTAGAAACCAGGAGGCCAAAGTTTGTTGAATTTATTTAAGGGATATACGCTTTAATTTATTTAAAATCCAAAACGACTTTTTACCAAGTATATTATTTTGATACTTTATATATATTTAATTTCAGGGATTTTAGGATTTAATTTTAGAATGCAACTAAAAAGTTTACGCTGAAGATGGATCCCATCTATGGTTACTAAATTCACATATTCAATTGTATCCCATGGTTTAGACTAAACATCAAACAAGAAGCTTAGATATGCGTTTAAGGATAAATATTCGTTCAAATCGCTTCAAATGAGTTGAATAGTTTTATGGACAATTATTGTTCGGGTTGGGTATGAGTAAAATCTGAAAAGCCAAAGTTACGTTTTACAAGAATAATGGATAATGTTACAGATCTGAAATGTATGAATATACTACATTAACTTTTGATCTCTCTTCCTATAAAAATAAATAAATAAATAAATAAATACATAGATATATGCTCAATATCTGAATAAATATATGATATTTGATTGGACCGGATATCATCCACCTGAAAAATATTTTTAAATTTAAAAACTAGTATGGGTAGGACAAAATATGAATTGTAGGTTTCATTGTTATGTATTCACCACTTTTAAATCAAGAATTGCTATTTAATTTACATATTTTTCGAAGTGAGCTTACCTATTAATGAGTCTAGTTAAAAGGAAAGTACTCATATTTAGAAGGAAATTTGCCCAGGAGAGTTATGTAGATTTTTTTGTTAATGAAACTTTTATAAATTATTCTTTGATGAGGTCTCAAAAATTTAATATATTTAATATGTTTATTTGATGTTTGGATATTAACTAATTAAATATTAAATGGAATATAAAAACTATTCAATGATAAAGTTAGTAACTTTAAATGGGATAATAATAAATGAAATTAAGAGTTTTAAATTTTAAGAACAAAGATGTTCTTTCTTAATATTTTGTGATTAATGCTTTAAAATATATAAGTTTTTAGAGTGAAAAAAATATCTTTACCTAAACGATTCAAGAAATATTTATAACCTTTAAATCTTGTAGGTTTTAGAAAAAAAAAAGATTGGAAAGTCATTTATTTTTATGATATTAATGAACAATAAATATCTCTTACACATCATTAATAAGATAAAAATTGTGATAGGCTCATTGAGAGTTTTTATACATCTATAAATATAGGGAAATGAATACCTCTAATATGAACAATTCATAAAAATAATTTGAAGATAAAGATAAAATTTTATGGTCTTAATATAGAACTCTAAATTAAAACAAGTTTGACATGTAACTAAATCTAGAGAAAATAAATATGATGTCTTGCTAAACTCAGGTGATTTGAACTTAATTTATAGTTGAATCCAAGTATATTGAATTAAATATTTTACTAAATTGATGGTGATTTGAGTTTAATTTATAACTTTACCAAAGGATATTGAATATAGGTATATATTCAATTGGATTGATATTCTATTTATGAATTTGAACTTTTTAAAGAAAAAAATATTGAATTAAAAATATTAACTCATCAATTATTTTGTTAGTTGTCACAATGATGCATGTCTTGAAATCTCAATATAAATATTACAATAAATTATACTCCTTATATAATATAATAATTTATTTATAAGTCAAAGTTTATTTCAAGTGTTAGTAACTGAAACCACCTCTTTACCATAGTAATTTTTTTAAAAAAATAAAAAATAAATAAAAAGAAGTTTTTAGTAGTAGCAAATAACATAGGATGACTGAATTTATGTTTGAAAATATTAGCACCATTCATGTTTTGATCTCCAACCAAGTACTTGATTTATGCTTTGCTACAAGTTAGATTTCTTTTTTCAACACAAACTTTTTAAACATGATTTTTAGTTAAAAAAATTCTAAATGGAAATAAAATTTTTTATAGAATACATATAATCAAATAAATTGAGATTTATATGTGTTAATCAATAGAAAAAACATAAACAATAATTAAAAATAAAATAGAAAAAATTGAGAAACATATGTAAATTAAGATATTTAATCTCACAAGATGGGATATTTACTGGGTTGTATTTGCTAAATTTATATACTAAAATAATGTTTCTATTCAATCAAATAATAATATAAATAGGCACACACATTAAATTGATTGAATAAAATAAAAAGGAAACAAAATATTATACAAGGTTGTATATATTAGAAATATTATCTTAAAATAATTTTTTTTATTTTCAAAAATAAAGTTCACCTATATAAAAGATTAAAAAAATCATAGTTGAATTAAAAAAAAAACCTCTTCAAAAATTAAATGCATAACCAAAAAATAATTGTTGTTTCAAATAGGCTTTCTAAACAAAATAAAAAAGATAATTACTATTAATCTAAATATAAATATAAATATTTGCAAAAAAATATAAAAATAAGCATTAATTTATATATATATATATATATATATATATATATATATATATAAAAGGTCAAGTATTGCTAAGCTTAATAAGCAAAGTTAGCTTGTCTAGCCCATGTCATTAAGGCCGATGCGTAAGCATGCCTTGGCAGGCTTTCATGACTGGGCTCTTATTTTTTGATTGTTTCATTTCATTAGTCCTAATATGTTTTCAAACAAAATTTAGACAATGCATCACCCACATGCCAAATAGTTTTTCCTCTTAAACATGCAAATATTTTCAATGCATTTTTGTACATAAAAAATTTAAGGTGTAAGTTAAAAAGTTTATGCATATATGTATGGTAATACATGAGAACAAATATATTAACAATAACTAAAAATAAAATAGAAAAAATGAATAAATTAATAAATGAAACTTTTACCTAGTTATGTTTATAGAATTTGTTTATTAAAATTATTATTTTTATTGAATCAAATGATATTAAAAATAGACACACATATTAAATTAATTAAATAAATTAAAAGTAAAAAAATATTATGCAAGACTATATATATTTGAAATATTATATGAAAACAAATATTTTTTATTTTTTAAAAATAAAGTTCTTATATACAAAAACATTAAAAAAATTATTGATGAATCATAATATTTTTTTAAAAAAAAATTAAATACGAATAGCACAATTAAAAAACAATCTCTAACCAAAAAAGGTTAAATAACCAAAAAAGGTTAAATAACCAAAAAACTAACTAATGAGGGATATTAATTGAAATATAAATTTTAAAATTATTAAAAAAAGATATAAATAAAAAATTACCAATAAAAATTTTTATATAAAAAATATAATTGTCTGATTGTTGTGCCTTAACTCGTTAAATTCGTGACCTAGACCATGAACTCAACCAATTTCAATATTTTTTTTCTTTAAATTTATATTTAATCCTTTTTTAAAAAAATTTAAGAGCACAAAACCAAGACTCGCAAGCCTATGACCCAATGCACATGGGCCTTACTGGTAAGAGAATAATCAATGAAAGAATCTAACGTAGACCAAGCCTATGAGCCTAACACGTCAAAAGATTGATCTCTTATCCCAAGTGTAGGAGTATTGAAATAATAAATAACATGACAAGACCGAGGTTGAACTATATGGAGGTTAATTATATAAAATATAAACAACAACAACAAAAACAACAACAACAACAATAGTAATAGTACTAACAGTAGTAGTAATAATAAAGAGGACTTTGAAATGTATGATTAATGTAAGAATTAAACAATGATAAAAACAAATGTCAAGGTTATAGAATCCACTAAAGGTATTTCAAACAAGTATAGTATAAACTCTTTCTATTATTCAATTGGAAACCACACAAAAAAAAAAATTCAAATCGGATTATAAATTGTTAACATGATTACATTAGTTATCTTATTCTAATAATGCTAATACTTGTAAATGTTGTCAGGTATTTATGATTATAACTTATATTGACAACAAATCAAGTTCCTCTCATAGCACAAATATAGCTTATACTATATGGTTGGGTTATGAAAGTGTTAAGTATTTGTTATACTAAGTGTTATACAATATAAATCTAGATTAACCATTAAACTAGCAAAGTATTGAAAGTGAACAAGATAACAAATATAAAACATGTTAGTATCAAATATTAAAGTCCATGTTGAGTTTATATTATACTTATTTTTACACTATTAGTATAACCTTTTCACCTTAACATAATAAACTTAACTAAACATAATAAAAGAAAAAAAATATAAATAAAGAAGATAAGAACATAAATAAGATATAAGTTAACTAAGTAAAGGAAAAGAAAGGAAAAACATAAATAAGAGATTAAGAAAAATATAACATGAAATAAAACTTAAACATCACAAAAATATAAACAAAGAAATAAAGAGCATGATCTTGATTTGAAAACCAAGATGCCTAAATGCATGGAAAATACCTCTTTTTATAGGTCAAAATTTAAAACTATTGATTTGATAACTAATTGTTAAGTGGGTGACCAACTCTTGACTTGGTGACAATTATTATCTTCTTATCTGAATAAAATGTCATTGCTAACGTCAGAATTCAAACAGACTTCATGAAATTTCTAGAAAATCATCTTAGCTTTCTAATAAAAAAAATTAAGCTCATTTGGATTTCTAGAGCTTAAGATATGGGTTGAACACTAAATAGTGTCTAGGCTGTAGGACAAATTCTGACTTTTTTTTTTATGCTAAGATTTATACTTCCAAATGACAGAATTGAGTTTTGGATAATCATGAATGTTTTAGGCCTATGTCTTAGCTTTCTATCCATATAAAAGCAGACCCAAATTCAAGTTCTACAGCTCCAAATAGACCCAATGACTGAATAGTATTTCAATTTGGACTGCACCAGCATCTCTTTTATAAGCTTAGCTCTCTTTCTCTTCTCAATTTCTGTAATTAAACTCATCAATCAATCATTTTATTTATGTGATAGACCTACATTTAGGATGAAATTTTACTATAAATTAAAGGTATCTTATGATATCAAACTTGTTCTTATAAAACATGTTTTAATTAAGGAGTTATTCATACTTCAAGTGTAAAATGATGATATAAAACTTTGATAAAAGTACACTTTTAAGTACTAATCACACCTCCCCAACCAGCTTATTACTAGTCCCTAGTAATCAAAGCATTAAAATAGAAAAACAAATTGCAAAGTAACAAAGTAAGGTGTTCATCATTTAACTTTCATTGATCTATCTAAATAAACAAACTCTAATTAAATTTATATATATATATATATAGACACACAATACCTCTTAAACAAGATATTAATAAAACTTCTATTTGTATTTAATATATCAATACATAGCTATGGGGCTTTACTTGGAAAAAAATAAAATTTTTGTTCTAATGTTTAAGTTTAACTTCTTTGGATTGAGATTATTATCTTTTTCTTCTCTTTTTTTATTTATTTATTAATATACAGATAACTTAAAAACACAATGCATCCTTAACCCATGTAACGAGCTTTTGGCTATTGACTCTTAGACTAGTTGGTCTTAGGGAATTAGGTGTTGAGACACCCCTACGAGTTTAGTAACTCGGGTTGCAGATATTGATATGTAGATAGTGCAATGTTTGATTCCTTTAAGCTTTTCTCCTTAACCCATGTAATAAGCATTGGACCAATAGCTCTTAAGTCAATTGATTTTAAGGTATTAGGTGTTAAAACACCCAATCGGACTTAATTGCTTAGGTTAGGGAGGCTGATTAATACTTAAAAGTGCATTTTTATCAAGGTTTTATATCATTATTTTGCACTTAAAGTATCAATAACTCCTTAATTAAAGCATGTTTTATAATAACAAGTTTGATACGATAAGATAACTTCAATTTATAGTAAATGTTCATGCTAAATTCAAGCCTATCACATAAATGAAAGGATTGATTAATTGATGAGTTGAAGTACTGAAATTGAAAGGACAAAAAAAGGATGAAGCTTAGAAAAGAGATGCTAATTTAGTCCAAACTAGAACATTATTCCGTAATTGGATCATAACTAGAGCTGTAGAATTTGAATTTAAGTTCGCTTTATATGGATGGAAAGCTAAGACATAGGCCTGCAACTTTTATGGGAAGGCAAGACTCAATTCTGCTGTTTGGAAGTCCAAATCTTACCAACAACGTAGAAGTCTGAATCTATCCTACAGCCCATACACTATTCAGTGTTCGGCCTATATCTTGAGTTCTAGAAGTCCAAATGACCTCAATTTTTTTTCTTGGAAAACTGAGACAACTTCCTAGAACTTTCATGGGTAGAGTTAGTGATTAGTACTTAAAAGTGTATTTTTTATCAAGATTTTATGTCATCATTTTGCACTTGAAGTATCAATAACTCAACTAAAGCATGTTTAAGGTGACAAGGTTACATTAATGGTGTAAGAATAAGTATAATGTAAACTCAATATGGACTTTAATGTTTGATACTCACATGTTTTGTATTTGTTATCTTGTTCACTCTTTAATACTTTGCTTGTTAAATGACTAAT
>NW_011501364.1:0-5730 GCF_000495115.2 Populus euphratica | reverse complement strand
TAAAATGTTTCTCCTGGTTTTTGAGTGAAAGTGGTGATTTGTCTTTTGAAGGAGTTTGTTCTATAAGATGGGAACAACTTTTTTAAAAACTGTTGTTGCATTTCATCCCAAGCACGAATGGATCCTGGTCTTAAATTTTGTAGCCATGTTTTAGCTTTATCTTTTAATGAAAAAGGAAAAAGCTTTAATCTAATGGTGTTCATGCTACAATTTAAATTATTATATGCGTTGCAAACCTCCTCAAATTCCCTTAAATGCAAGTATGGATTTTCCAATTCTAAACCATGAAAAGAAGGTAAAAGTTGAATAATACCTGGTTTAAAATTAAAATGAGATGCATCAGGAGGAAAAACTATGCATGATGGTGCACTTGTTCTTGTGGGATTCATGTGGTCTCTAAGTGTTCTAGCATGGTTATTCTCATTATGAAGCGATTGATTATATTCTTTGGCCATATTTTCTGAAAATGGTAAGGATACCCTATAAAGTTTACCACTTGATGTACGTGACAACACTCTCATGCACGTGTAGGAATAGAATAAAAGAAAAAACAAAACAAAAGAAGAAGAAATAAAAGACGAGAAACAAAGTTATATACAAGAAAATTGAAAAGAGAAAATAAAATAAATAATATAATTTATAAAAGAACTTACCTGCCCGGCAACAGCGCCAAAAACTTTCATTTCAATTTTAATACTTCAACTCATCAATCAATCCTTTCATTTATGTGATAGACCTACATTTAGGATGAACATTTATCATAAATTAAAGGTATCATATTTTATTAGATATGTTATTATAAAACATGTTTTAGTTAAGAAGTTATTGATACTTCAAGTACAAAACTATGATATAAAACCTTGATAAAAAAATACACTTTTAAGTACTAATCACCCTCCCTGTGATTTGACCTCGGTCTTGTCAAGTTATTTATTATTTCGACACTCATATACTTAGAAAAAGATATCAATCTTTTGGTCATATCACATGACTCAATAACAGAAATGAAAAGGTGAAAATCAAACTAGGCTTTTTGCATGGGTCTTGGTAAGAACATGAAGAACACAATGATGAAACTTGAAAATGTAGATTTGATTTTAGACCAGATTACATCAAATTGAAGGCACAAAAATATATGAAACATCATTTAATAAAACATTTAGGGATTATCATAATAAACACTTGATCATTATAATTAATTGATTTTATGAAAAAAAATAAAATGATAGAATCGAAGATTAAAAGCAATAATTATAGTGTTTTTAAACCTTTAAAACCCTAGATTAATGATCAACAAGATTATACACATGTGTAAGAACAATCAGTTTACCAAAAAGACATATAAAACAAGAATCTAAAGTAATGTTCAACAAATGAATATCAACCTAGAAACCTAAAAAACTAAAAAATGCCTCAAACCTACAAAAAAAAAACATAAAAGTAAAAAAAATAGCCTCAACCTGGCATTTAAAGCTTAAGCATGCTCAGCACAACTTACTTGAACCATCAAAATAACAAGAAGCAAAAATCAAAGGTAAAATAACAAGTAAAAACATATACTGACAACAAGTCAAAAATACATCTCCTTGTGTATAAACATTGTTTCATTTATTAATTTCATTATCCTGAAGCTCAAATAGCATGCTCACAACTTTAAAAAACCCAACAAGCTACCTTACAACAACCTAAACCGCATAAACTTCAATACTTAACATATCTTGTCATGATTTAAAAAATAATTAACTAAATATTTAAACATGCAAAATAATATTATGCATGATCATATACCATTCCATTATTATAATCTAACACTTCAAATTAAGACAGTTAAACAATATTGAGCATATGTAAGTTATATTCAAAGCATGCTTAAAATTTTCAAAATGAAAATCATGGCTTTTAAACTAATAAATGACTTTAAAAGATGCACTATTATTTCTATTTCCAAACTTGAACTTAAGATCTTTGCTTTCTACCTTTTTCCTTCCACTTTTTATTAATATTTTATTATAATTCTATTAAAAGACTTTTTAATAGAAAATGAGATGTCATTGAAACCAATCAAGCCATAAATCTTGTAAAACCGGTGTTATTATTAAACTAGAATCAAACCATACTTGATTTGATGGCTTATAACTTTCCCACTATTGATCCAAAGTTAGGTGTAACATTGTCAAATTTTACTAAATCAGATAATGTTGTTTTTGGACAAGAAATTAAAGGTTTCCACGTGGCATGGAAGGGCATAAACATTAGAAAAGGGCAACATAGACTTGTAGAAGGGAATCTTTTATATTAAATAGTGGTGGTTGGAGCCCTTGAGGTGGTCAGAAATGTCATGTTCATTCACATGTCACTTATTTTCTTCATTAAAAATAAGTGATATTTTTTTTAATTTGAAATTTGCAAACTTTAATTTAGTTCTTGTTATTTTTATTTCATCATATGCCCCCTTAATTAAACTTGAAACTTCTTAATCTTTGCAATTGCACCCCTGGAAACTTGGATTTAACTCGTCTAGTTTGAGTGTTTTTTTAATTGGTTCTTGGTTTCCAATTTGTTCAATTTAACCCTTACTAGCAATCAAACTTTCAATTTCTTTCAAATTGACTTTTGATTTTTATTCATTTCAATTCTTGAACTTACACACCCTTTACTCTTGCTCCTTGGTTTTGAAATTCTTCAAATTAGTCCTTAATTGACTTCTAAACTTTATTTTTCTTGTAATTTCATCCAATTAAGGTTGGTAAAATTAAATTCGGTCCTCCAAATTTCCAAATTTCTTAATTAAGCCCAGCTCCTAAACTTAATTTTTCACCAATTAAGTCTTTAATTAAATTAATTTGACCCATTATAAATGTAATTAAATCCTTTTTGCTTAATTAATTATTTTAATTTTGGCCTAAAGTAATTTATAAACTTAATTAAACATTTAATTAGACCTATGATTAAATTAAATCAGCCTATTAAAAATCTAATTAAGTCCTTAATCTTAATTTTTATACAAATTCTTTAATATTTATTTAAGTTAACCTTGAATTTGCATTGCCTTTTACATTTAAGTCCTTTATGGGTGCAATTGAGTTTCCAATATTATCAAAGATCCAATTTGGTCTTTCCATCCCTCATTAATGTATTTAGATCCCTATTCAACATGTTCTTACAAATTGCTTGTCTTTCTTTATTTTTATTTTTCAATATTTTTTGTATATAAAAAAGATAATTTTAGGGAATCCAAAATTAAGTTATGACAACAAAAATAAGTGATACTAGTAAATCAACCAAATTAAATTAAAAAAATTATTATGATAGATCATATAAAAAGAATGCTTGCTAATATTATAAAAATATTTGTATAATCTTATTTGAGAGCAAAGTAAAAAATAAATAAAATTTAATGAATAATATCTAAAATACATTCTTAATTAATCTAAGATTTTTTTTAAATACACAATATATTTTAAATTATTTAATTTTTAAGAAATTAAATATAAATAAAAAAATGGCCAAACACATCCCAACACGTACGGGCCATAAAAAAGCTAATGCCTAAGTGTTTGGACCTTTTTAGTTTTGTATTCATATCGTGCATTGTTCAACAAATTATTTAAAAAAAGAAGTAGAAGACGTGCCATTTAAAATTGGACCGAGGAATGTTTTATCTAAAAACTGAAATTTCAACATAGTTTCACCTAAAAACACATAAAAAATAACCCTTTATAACTCAAATCATCAATTCTCAACTTAAAGGCCCCGTAATTGGTGAAAAATCATAAAATTAAAAAAAAAAATCTTCATTGACCTTGCGTAATTGGTGAAAAATCATAAAATTAAAATAAAAAAAAAATCTTCATTGACCTTCCACTATTTTTTTCCTTCACACAAAAACTCAAAATATCTTAGTAATTCTAATTTCAGCAAGAGGAATGCTTTTACATTAAATTTGGTTGTTTTCATTAATAAAATTTGAATAACCTATATTTTTCTCTCATTCAACATTTTTTCATGACTTTATCTCTTTTCTTTCAAACTCAAGTACTATAATATGAATAAAATAAAGTTTTGGATTAAATTGTATAATTTTCAAAGTAAAGGGGTCAAAAATGAAATTTAATGAAACATTAAGGCTAAATTTCTAAAAAAAGGGTTGACAACAATTTTTATTTTTATAAAAAGGGTTGCTATTTTATCATACTTTTAATTTTAGTTTCTTTTATTTTTAATTTTTCACAAATAAAAAAATTGATATTTGTTTTTGTAAAATTGAGAAACAAACCATTATAGGGACTTGTTTTGAGGCCATAATGACCCTACAAAGAACAATATGCAACAAATCATCATGTTGTATCATCAATTAATGCAAAGATGAAAATGAAAAAAAATGCTTGATGGGTAGAGAAAAAAATGGACTAAAAAACATATTTTTTAAAAATAAAGTGTTCACATTTCACTTTACTTTCAATTTTGGTCCCTTTATTTTTATTGTTTCACAAACTATTAAATCAAAATCCTTTTTGCAAAATCAAGTACAACTTATTGCGGAGAATGTTTTTTGAAATCATGATCATCTAAAAGAAAGCAACATAAAATAAATAATCAAACCCAATCATTAATCAATGCAATGTGGAATAATAAAATAAAAATAATAATAACCATATAAAAAATTGAAGGATAAAAAAAGAGAAATGTTGTTATATAAGACAAATATTGAAGGATAAAAAAAGAGAAATGTTGTTGCAATCCATAGTTATATAAGACAAAATCTGCAATTATTTCTCCACACTCTAATTTTCCACAAATAACAAACGAATCCAATGTCATGATATTTTTTTAGATTGCAGTAACCAAACAAAAAGAAATATCAATCATATAATCAAACTTAATAACCGGTGAACGCAATGTGAAAATGATGAAATTGCAAAAAAAAAAACATTTGATGACTTGAGAAAATAAAGGACCAATAAAGTTTTTTCTTAAAAAAACTAAGTATTGGCATTTCACCTTGATCCCTTCTTTTTTAATTTTTCACAAACAATTAAATCATAATCTTTTTTGCAAAAGTAAAAACTACTCAATGCCTGAGATGATTGTTTTCTAGAGACCGGGATAACAAAAAAAAAAAGCAACACAAAACAAATAATCAAACCCATCACATATCAATGCAATACGAAGGAATAAAATTAAAAAATAAATTGATAACTAAATAATAAAATTAAAGGATAAAAAAAGAGAATCATTGTTGCAATCCATAATGATTTAAGACATAGTCCATGGTGATTCCTCCACACTCTTTAATTATTTGCCAACTACAAAATCAAATATATTTTTGCAAAATCAAGAACAAACCCAATATAAAAAAAAAAATTGTAATAACTTGATAAAAAGAAATATGAAGCAAATCATCAAGCTCAATCACCAATCAACACAATATAAAAGGATAAAATTAAAAAAAAAAAGTTTGATGATAGAGGAAAAAAAGGCCAACAAAGAACTTTTTAAAAAAAAATAAAGTTTTGACATTTCACCTAACTTTCAATTTTCCCCTTTGTTTTTATTTAATCATAGAAATTAAATCAAATTATTTTTTTTACAAAACTGAATGCCGAGATTTTTTTTTATTAAGACCATGATAGCTAAAAAAAGCAAAAACAAATAATAATTAAACCCAATCATCAATGTGGAAGGATAAACCTCGAAAAGATTTGTTAACTAGATAAAAAAATTAAAGGA
>NW_011501295.1:11659-48199 GCF_000495115.2 Populus euphratica | reverse complement strand
TTTATGCTCTCTAATAAAGCAAGAAATTGTAGGACAACTAGGGTCTTTATATTTCAAAGCATTATTGTTCTGAAGAAAGGCACTTACTTGTTCGGCTAGAAAGGCTTTCTTTTTCACATTCAGTTTCCTCTTCACAATGCATAGATCTTTCAAAAATTTAGCATAGGAAGGAACCTGTTTAATAGCTTCCAGCAAAGGTATATTGATCCTTACCTGTTTGAAAATTTCAAAAATTTCAGAGTTGTGATTGACTTTCCTTTGTTTAGTCATGGCTTGAGGAAATGGAAGTGCTGGCCGAGAATCAGTCGTTTCTTTGCAATTTTCAGATTCAACCCCTTCCTTACCCTCAAAGATTGACCCATCATCTTTCTCATAAGGTTTAAGAGAAGGTTTTTCAATAACCTTACCACTGCGCAGAGTAGTGACTGATTTGACTTGATCTATGTGTTGGCTTCCAGAACTACTTGCATTTGCATTGTATTGCCCCCTGGGATTTTGTTGTGGTTGAGATGGAAACTTACCTTTCTCTTGGAAACTGAGAGCAGATGTTAATTTTGCAAGAGTATCTTTAAAATCTGTCATGTTTTGAGCAAGTTGAGTATTGATTGTCTCTTGCTTTTCAATGAATGCATACAATGTTTCCTCAAGATTTTTTCTAGGAGGTGGAGCATAAGGAGGTACATATCCATGAGAATTTTGGAAATTGTGGTGTGCTTGAAATGGTGGTTGTGAAGTTTGTACATTATTATTATCACTTTTCCAACTGAAATTTGGGTGATTTCTCCAACCAGGGTTGTGTGTTTGTGAGTATGGGTTGTGGTTGGGCCTTTGGAAACTGTTTAAAGCATGGGCTTGCTCATGGAGACATTCCTTAAAAGAAAGCAAGGTTGGACAGTTATAAAGCAAGAAATTGTAGGACAACCAGGGTCTTTATATTTCAAAGCATTATTATTTTAAAGAATGGCACTTACTTGTTCCGCTAGAAAGGCTTTCTTTTTCACATTCAGTTTCCTCTTCACAGTGCATAGATCTTTCAAAAATTTAGCATAGGAAGGAACCTGTTTAATTGCATCCAGCAAAGGTATATTGATCCTTACTTGTTTGAAAGTTTCAAAGATTTCAGAGTTGTGATTAACTTTCCTTTGTTTGGTCATGGCTTGAGGAAATGGAAGTGCTGGTGGTGAATCAGTCGTTTCTTTGCAATTTTCAGATTCAACCCCTTCCTTACCCTCAGAGATTGACTCATCATCTTTCTCATAAGGTTCAAGAGAGGGTTTTTCAATAACCTTACCACTGCGTAGAGTAGTGACTGATTTGACTTGATCCATGTGTTGGCTTCTGGAACTACTTGCATTTGCATTGTATTGCCCTTTGGGATTTTGTTGTGTTTGAGATGGAAACTTACCTTTCTCTTGGAAACTGAGAGCAGATGTTAATTTAGCAAGAGTATCTTTAAAATCTGTCATGTTTTGAGCAAGTTGAGTATTGATTGTCTCTTGCTTTTCAATGAATGCATGCAATGTTTCCTCAAGATTTCTTCTAGGAGGTGGAGCATAAGGAGGTGCATATCCATGAGAATTTTGGAAATTATGGTGTGCTTGAAACGGTGGTTGTGAAGTTTGTGCATTGTTGTTCTCACTCTTCCAACTGAAATTTGGGTGATTTCTCCAACCAGGGTTGTATGTTTGGGAGTATGGGTTGTGGTTGGCCCTTTGAAAACTGTTTAAAGCATGGGCTTGTTCATGGAGACATTCCTTAAAAGAAGGCAAGGTTGGACAATCATTGGTTGAGTGTTCATTTGTTTCACATATTTGACACACAATGTTTTCAACAGATTTTAATTGACCACTCTTTTTCAATTCTAGTGCCTCGACTTTTCTAGCTAAAGATGCAAACTTGGCTTGAAGGTCATGATCTTCCCTAAGGTTGTACATACCTCCACTAGATGTATGAGGTTGAGTTTTACTCGGTGCCTCATAAGTACCCGCGGTGTCCCAATTTTGAGCATTTTCAGCTAACAAGTCTAAGTACTCCATTGCTTCATTAGGGTCTTTATCTTCAAAAGTTTCATTGCACATCAGTTCAACCATTTGCCTATCTTTAGGTGCTAACCCTTCATAGAAATGTGAAACCAATCTCCATGTTTCAAAACCATGATGAGGGCAAGTACTAAGCAAGTCTCGATACCTATCCCAACATTGGTAAAATGTTTCTCCTGGTTTTTGAGTGAAAGTAGTGATTTGTCTTTTGAAAGAGTTTGTTCTGTGAGATGGGAAAAACTTCTTCAAAAACTGTTGTTGCATTTCATCCCAAGCACGAATAGATCCTGGTCTTAAATTTTGTAGCCATG
The DNA here is from genome assembly GCF_000495115.2 of Populus euphratica. NCBI lineage: Eukaryota > Viridiplantae > Streptophyta > Magnoliopsida > Malpighiales > Salicaceae > Populus > Populus euphratica. The sequence continues at coordinate 45,849 of NW_011501295.1, read as the reverse complement.
TTTTAGCTTTATCTTTTAATGAAAAAGGGAAAAGCTTTAATCTGATGGTGTTCATGCTACAATTTAAATTATTATATGTGTTGCAGACCTCCTCAAATTCCCTTAAATGCAAGTATGGATTTTCTAAATCTAAGATGTTTTGAGCAAGTTGAGTATTGATTGTCTCTTGCTTTTCAATGAATGCATGCAATGTTTCCTCAAGATTTCTTCTAGGAGGTGGAGCATAAGGAGGTGCATATCCATGAGAATTTTGGAAATTGTGGTGTGCTTGAAACGGTGGTTGTGAAGTTTGTGCATTGTTGTTCTCACTCTTCCAATTGAAATTTGGGTGATTTTTCCAACCAGGGTTGTATGTTTGGGAGTATGGGTTGTGGTTGGGCCTTTGGAAAGTGTTTAAAGCATGGGCTTGTTCATGGAGACATTCCTTAAAAGAAGGCAAGGTTGGACAATCGTTGGTTGAGTGTTCATTTGTTTCACAGATTTGACACACAATGTTTTCAACGGATTTTAATTGACCACTCTTTTTCAATTCTAGTGCCTCGACTTTTCTAGCTAAAGATGCAAACTTGGCTTGAAGGTCATGATCTTCCCTAAGGTTGTACATGCCTCCACTAGATGTGTGAGGTTGAGTTTTACTCGGTGCCTCATATGTACCCGCGGTGTCCCAATTTTGAGCATTTTCAGCTAACAAGTCTAAGTACTTCATTGCTTCATCAGGGTCTTTATCTTCAAAAGTTCCATTGCACATCAATTCAACCATTTGCCTATCTTTAGGTGTTAACCCTTCATAGAAATGTGAAACCAATCTCCATGTTTCAAAACCATGATGAGGGCAAGTACTAAGCAAGTCTCGATACCTATCCCAACATTTGTAAAATGTTTCTCCTGGTTTTTGAGTGAAAGTGGTGATTTGTCTCTTGAAAGAGTTTGTTCTATGAGATGGGAAAAACTTCTTTAAAAATTGTTGTTGCATTTCATCCCAAGCACGAATGGATCCTGGTCTTAAATTTTGTAGCCATGTTTTAGCTTTATCTTTTAATGAAAAAGGAAAAAGCTTTAATCTGATGGTGTTCATGCTACAATTTAAATTATTATATGTGTTGCAGACCTCTTCAAATTCCCTTAAATGCAAGTATGGATTTTCCAATTCTAAACCATGAAAAGAAGGTAAAAGTTGAATAATACCTGGTTTAAAATTAAAATGAGATGCATCGGGAGGGAAAACTATGCATGATTATTCTAGCATGGTTATTCTCATTAGTCTCATTATGAAGTGATTGATTATCTTCTTTGGCCATATTTTTTGAAAATGATGAGGATACCCTACAAAGTCTACCACTTGATGTACGTGACCACACTCTCATGCACGTGTAGAAATAGAATAAAAGGAAAAAGAAAACAAAAGAAGAAGAAACAAGAGAAAAGAAACAAAGTTATATATAAGAAAAGTGAAAAGAGAAAAGAAATAAATATTATAATTTATACAAAACTTACCTCCCCAGCAACGGCACCAAAAACTTGACACGACGGACCACTCTTTTTCAATTCTAGTGCCTCGACTTTTCTAGCTAAAGATGCAAACTTGGCTTGAAGGTCATGATCTTCCCTAAGGTTGTACATGCCTCCACTAGATGTATGAGGTTGAGTTTTACTCGGTGCTTCACAAGTACATGCCTCCACTAGATGTGTGAGGTTGAGTTTTACTCGGTGCCTCATATGTACCCGCGGTGTCCCAATTTTGAGCATTTTCAGCTAACAAGTCTAAGTACTCCATTGCTTCATCAGGGTCTTTATCTTCAAAAGTTCCATTGCACATCAATTCAACCATTTGCCTATCTTTAGGTGTTAACCCTTCATAGAAATGTGAAACCAATCTCCATGTTTCAAAACCATGATGAGGGCAAGTACTAAGCAAGTCTCGATACCTATCCCAACATTTGTAAAATATTTCTCCTGGTTTTTGAGTGAAAGTGGTGATTTGTCTTTTGAAAGAGTTTGTTCTATGAGATGGGAAAAACTTCTTTAAAAACTGTTGTTGCATTTCATCCCAAGCACGAATGGATCCTGGTCTCAAATTTTGTAGCCATGTTTTAGCTTTATCTTTTAATGAAAAAGGAAAAAGCTTTAATCTGATGGTGTTCATGCTACAATTTAAGTTATTATATGTGTTGCACACCTCCTCAAATTCCCTTAAATGCAAGTATGGATTTTCCAATTCTAAACCATGAAAAGAAGGTAAAAGTTGAATAATACCTGGTTTAAAATTAAAATGAGATGCATCGGGAGGAAAAACTATGCATGATGGTGCACTTGTTCTTGTGGGATTCATGTGGTCTCTAAGTGTTCTAGCACGGTTATTCTCATTATTTTCATTATGAAGTGATTGATTATCTTCTTCGGCCATATTTTCTGAAAATGATGAGGATACCCTACAAAGTCTACCACTTGATGTACGTGACCACACTCTCATGCACGTGTAGAAATAAAATAAAAAAAGAAGAAGAAGAAAGCAAAAGAAGGAGGAAGAAAACAAAATAAAAAGAAACAAAAGAAAAGAAACAAAGTTATATACAAGAAAAGTGAAAAGAGAAAATAAAATAAATACTATAATTTATACAAGAACTTACCTCCCCGGCAACGGCGCCAAAAACTTGACACGACGAAAAGATTGATGTCTTCTCCCAAGTGCAGGAGTGTCGAAGTAATAAATAACCTGGCAAGACCGGGGTCGAACCACAGCGAGGTTAATTGTACAAATTATAAATAACAATAATACAATAACAATAACAATAACAACAAGAACAATAATAATAGTAATAACAGCAATAATAATAAAAATAATAGTACTAATAATAGTAATAGTACTAATAATAGTAGTAGTAGTAATACTAATAATAATAATAATAATAATAATAAAGAAAAAGAAGATGAAGATGAAGATGAGAACTTGGAGATGGAATATTAATGTAATAATTAAATGATGATAATAACAAATGTCAAGGTTAGAGGATCCACTAATGGTATGTCAAACAAGTATAATATAAACTCTTATTGTTCAATTGGAAACCACACACAAAGGAGGTTCCAATCTGATTATAGATTGTTAACATGATTACATTAGTCATCTTATTCGATTAATGCTAATACTTGTAAATCTCGTCAAGCATTTATGATTATAACTTATGTTAATAACAAATCAAGTTCCTTTCATAGCTCAGGTGTCGGTTATACCATACAATATGAAATGTGTTGCAGACCTCCTCAAATTCCCTTAAATGCAAGTATGGATTTTCTAATTCTAAGCCATGAAAAGAAGGTAAAAGTTGAATAATGCCTGGTTTAAAATTAAAATGAGATGCATCAGGAGGAAAAACTATGCATGATGGCGCACTTGTTCTTGTGGGATTCATGTGGTCTCTAAGTGTTCTCGCACGGTTATTCTCATTATTTTCATTATGAAGTGATTGATTATCTTCTTCGGCCATATTTTCTGAAAATGATGAGGATAGCTTACAAAGTCTACCACTTGATGTACGTGACCACACTCTCATGCACGTGTAGAAAAAGAATAAAAGGAAAAAGAAAACAAAAGAAGAAGAAACACGAGAAAAGAAACAAAGTTATATACAAGAAAAGTGAAAAGAGAAAATAAAATAAATATTATAATTTATACAAGAACTTCCCTCCCCGGCAACGGCGCCAAAAACTTGACACGACTAAAAGATTGATGTCTTCTCCCAAGTGCAGGAGTGTCGAAGTAATAAATAACCCGGCAAGACCGGGGTCGAACCACAGGGAGGTTAATTGTACAAATTATAAACAACAATTATAAAACAACAATAACAACAACAACAATAGTAATAATAATAATAATAATAATAATAATAATAGTAGTAGTAGTAGTAGTAGTACTAATAATAATAATAATAATAATAATAATAATAATAATAAAGAAAGAGAAGAAGAAGAAGATGATGATGATGAGAACTTGGAGATCAAATATTAATGTAAGGATTAAGCAACAATAATAACAAATGTCAAGGTTAGAGGTTCCACTAATGGTATATCAAACAAGTATAGTATAAACTCTTATTATTGAATTGGAAACCACACACAAAGGAGGTTCCAATCAGATTATATATTGTTAACATGATTACATTAGTCATCTTATTCAATTAATGCTAATACTTGTAAATCTCGTCAAGCATTCATGATTATAACTTATGTTAACAACAAATCAAGTTCCTTTCATAGCTCAGGTGTCGGTTATACCATACATTATGGGCTATGAAAGTGCCAAGCATTTGTTGTACCAAGTGTTATACAACATAAATCAAGATTAATCATTTAACAAGCAAAGTATTAAAGAGTGAACAAGATAACAAATATAAAACATGTTAATATCAAACATTAAAGTCCATATTAAGTTTACACTATACTTATTCTTACACCATTAGTGTAACCTTTTCACCTTGACATAATAAACTTAGCTAGACATAATGAAAGAAAGAAAAATAAATAAATAAAATAAGAACATAAATAAGATAAAAGTTAACTAAGAAAATGAAAGGAAATGAAAGACATAAACTTGATATTAATGAAAGCAAAGCATAAGCAATACAAAAAATACACAGAGAGACAGTAAGAGCATGATCTTGATCTGGAAACCAAGATGCCTAAATGCATGGGAAATGCCTTCTTTTATAGGCCAAAATTGGAAACTATTGATTTGATGACTAATTGATGAGTGGGTGGCCAACTCTTTACTTGGTGACAATCCTTATCTTCTCTTGTCTGCCCAAAAGGTCATTGATAACGTCCAAATTGGAGCCACTTGAAAACATGAAAGTTGTAGGAAATTGTCTCAGCTTTCTTGTGTAAAACGTTCAGCTCATTTCGACTTCTAGAACTCCAGATATGGCCAAAATACTAAACAGTGCTCGGGCTGGAGGACAGATTCGGGCTTCTTTGTTGTTGCAATAATTTAGACTTGAAAATGACCTTTTTAGATCTTAGGCTCCATATGAAAGTTGTAGGCCTATGTCTCCAGATATGACCCAATTACCGAATAATGTTCCGGTTTGGATTGCACCGACATCTCTTTTCTAAGTTTGGCCATCTCTTTATCCTTTCAATTTCAGTTCTTAAATTCATCAATCAATCCTTTCATTTTTGTGATAGGCTTGCATTTAAAATGAACATTTGTCATAAATTAAAGGTATCTTATATTATTAGATATATTATTATAAAGCATGCTTTAGTTAAGGAGTTATTGATACTTCAAGTGCAAAATAATGATATAAAACCATGATAAAAATGCACTTTTAAGTACTAATCATATAAACTCAAGAATTAATAAATATAGTAAAAACAAGCAAAATAAAACTACAATTATGTTTTCACAAGTAGCAATACATATTTATATGAATTGTGGATGAAACAAAGACGTGAAAATTAATAAAGACACTTATTTGATTCCTAAATAATCCCAATATAACAGAAACAAAATGATTTGATCAAAATAAATAGTAGAAAAAGACATTTTGGAACTTCTATTATAATTTTAAAGCACCATAATTGAAACTGAAATCTAATGATATCAAAATAACCTAAAATTAAATATATAGTATATTAGTACCTAAGAAACTATAGATCTCAATTTATAGTTCATTCTATTATGTCTAATTATCAAAACCTTTGTATGATCCGTTTATGATAAAATTAAACTTTGAATTGAAACCTCATATAAATGATATCTAATTAAGCCTGAATTTAATATATAAGGCAAATTCACCCTTAGTAAAAAGTATATAAAATTTCAATTAATTATAAGGTGTTTTTCTTTGGGTTCTCTAAGAGTTATGTTTCTACAGTAAAATTACAACAAGCTTTGAATAATGTCTTTCTTTATTCATTTTTTTAAAATCTTTTTTTAGACTTTTATAATACTTAAATGTTTAGAGATAGTAACAAAATGAAATATTAATTTTTACTAGTATGCCACATACATAAAAAAAAAAAAAAACAATGGACAGAAACACTGAAAAAACTTAACAAACATTAGAAAAATAAAATTTTTATAAGGATATGACTTGTTCTCAGAGCCTTGCTTTGATACCAACTGATTTGAACTTCATGAGCACGTGGTCACTTAACCCATAATCAAGATTGAGATCTGATTCCGGAAAGCGGAAAGAGGTCTGAAAGGAGCGTGATAAAATAAAAACCTATCCCTAGGCACCAACACTATTAAAATAAAATCGAATGATGTCATGAAACTAATTAATCTCTAATAAGTCAGATTCAGTTTATTCAAGGACTAAAGAATATAAGAATCTCTCTCACATGTTAAAACTAAAAAGTTCAGAAGTATTATTCATCAAAGGTGTTGAAAATTAGGCTTACATGTGTTTAAATAATTTTAAAAAATTAACCTTAATGGATTTATCATTGTGAGCTTAATTGACTCACTTATAAAAACTAACTCAAAACCTTTATTACTAAGCCCAAACTCTAATCCAAACAAGTTTTGGATCCTAGCTAAAAACAAATTATTAATTAAGCCTAAACAACCCTTGTGTTATAGCTAACAAAATAAAAATAAAGCCTATAACTTTTAAGTCTTTATTTGCCTTGAGAAGATAAGAAGAAAAAAAAAACATTGTAGGTCTAATACACAATTTATTTATAGCCATAATGCTAATGTTACCAATAATCCTAGGAACTAAGGGAAAAGTTGTAGCCCCTTTGGTTTTTAAGTTACAATACAATTTTAATCTCAACCTTATATTTACCTTTTTTATAGAAGGAAAAATGTTTTTTTTTGCCGCCTGATATCCTTCCTATACTTAAAAAACACAATTAAGTTGCTAAATTATTCTCATTGCATAATAAGGAAATTTTGTTATCACATGTGTTTTTGAAGCTAGCTTGGATTTTTTTGTTATGTTTTCTTCTTACATAACAAGAAAATAAAATAATTTTAATATTTAAATACAATAATTAATGTTCCGACATATGTTAAAAAACCTAAAACTAATTAGGAATCCACAAAATACATGGAAATATTATACAATAAGACTGGCCGAAACTAACATAAAATTATCAATTTTGTTGTTAAAACTTTATAACCCAAATAAGAGTAGATGGAGATCTTATTAAACATGAATTAAATGTACTAACATCTTTTCTTGATGCTTCAAAGAATCTTATAAGTTTAGCATTAACCAAAACTCTTTTAAGTTTAGCCTTAATCAAAACCTGGACACCTATAACATTCCATATTTATTTTAATGTTGTTTTTTTGAACTTGTGATAGGTATTTGTAACGTGTAGATCCACGTCAACTAATGCCAATTAAGCATGATGGCCAAGGAAATTAATTAAGTGGACATTATTTGGAATGGAATTAGTTCATTTAGTCTGTGTTTTCTTCGATTTTGGGATGGCTCATCATTGAAGTATTTTCTAGGTCATCTACGATGTCTTATATCTCACCACCATACCATCGGGCCGCGCCAGTTTTCTCATGGTGGTTGAGCTTGTTAATACACCATGTGCTTTTCTGATGTGTATCTCATCCTTGCACTTGATTTTGTTCCTTTTCACTGTGCAGATTGCCTTTTAAATGTTACTGTCTGCGTTTTGCTGTGCCTGGGAGGGGATCCTCGAACCGCTGTGTCATTAATTGAGCTTCATTGGCTTTTTTTGTGCTTTTATCGGCTATTTTCTCAATATTTTCTAATCTCCGTTTTGCTCAGGTGGTTCTTGATTGATGTTTTTTTCTAGCCTTTGATGTTGGGCTGTCACTAATTTGATGCTTTTTTTTTTTTCACCTGCTCATGTTTGACAGGACGATTCACGATGTCTTTTGGTCCTGCTCTGAAGATCAATTTCATTCCTGCATGCATTTCTGGTTAGCTCCTTTGCAGCTCTTGGGGCGTAGGCAATGGCTACTGAACCGCCTCATGATGGACGGAGGAAAAGACCTCCGGTTAGCGGGACTTTAAACCTAATCACCGGGACCACGTGGAGGAATGTCATTGGACAAAACATCTATCAAATAATTGTCCCTGCCATCCTTCAATTTGATGAGAAAAATCTCCTAAATAGTTTCATGCTCAATACCTCCTAAAAATCTGCTGGATTTTTTATCATGTTCTCCACAGCGGTTTTCCAGATTGTGATCATTGTATTCGTGGGCTGAGGTGTTACGTGAGCCTTTTGTTGGTTATGCCATTTCTTTCAACACTAGTCTCTCTGGGAATAATGGTGGTGAGATGGTGACAACAAACAATGATAGGATGAAAGTTGTAAACCGTTAAATAAATGCAAGGAGGAATGAGAATTACCCTATTAAATAAAGTATTTTACTTGATATAAATCAAATTTAATTTTATAATAAAAAATTTAAATTGCAAATAATAAAAAAATTAACATAATTTTTAAACTCGATCCTATCCAAAACTAGAGTTCTAGATTTTAACTTGATCGTTCAGGTCAATTCTTTAAAAAAAAAATCAAAAGTTCTAGATTTTAACTTGATCGTCCAGATCAATTCTTTAAAAAAAAAATCAAAACAATTTTGTTTTTATAATTAGATTTTTAATCAAATCTAGATAAGTCAACTAAATTCCCGGATCAACCTACTGAGTTAGTTAGGTCATCCTAAATTTTATTCATTTTTATTTTTTTTTTTAAATTTGGCTCAATTCTAGCTTTGAATCTATTAAATTTTAAATTAACTTATCAAATCGAGTCAAAATTCATCTTGAAGTTTATTTATTTTTATTTTTTTAAAATTTAGTTTAGTTCTAATTTTGAATTTATTAAATTTTAAATTAACCTATTACATCAAGTTAAATTTTAAAATTATAGATATTAGAAAAATACTCTATCATTTTATCTTAACAAATATGATAAATAAATTAAAACACATATATTATTTTAATATATTTTCTTTTTTAAAATATTTCTTTTAAAAATCTTTACCGCAAACTGAGCTACGTAAGTTTTATAATATTCAAGTCATCCATAAAAGTGAAACGCAAGCAAACCACCGCAATTCCCGACGTCACTTGATAGCCAATTAAATTGGTACAAATGTACGATACACATGCACTTGCATAGCAACTTGCCAGTAACTTACAATACGTCCATTTTCTTGTCGTTTTACCCATATAAAAAAGAAAATCCCCCTCCCCCACGACCAATCTAGAATAATAAAAAAGGGCTGCAACTCAACATTAGCACCCAATTCAACTCAGCCACGTTAGGTAAATAAAACTCACAAAATCCCACCTGGCAGTCGTAGAAATTCAAACAGAAAATAGACCGTAGAGGATCGAATTCGAAGAAGTAAGCGAGCACTTCATGGGAAGAGAGACGGACGGCCCTCGTGAATCGATCCCTTTTTTTCTCTTAATTAATTTATTAGAACATTGATGATTTAACCAAAAAAATCCGTGAAGAGATAAGGTAAGTTCCTTTTTATTCTATATTATTATTACTACTATTATCATAAATAAATCATCTGAGATTCAGTCTCTCTTGTGATCAGAGCGAGAGAGAGAGAGAGAGAGAGAGAGCAATGGCTACTACTAGTTCACATTTCTCACCGACGTCGCATTGGTGCAGCAATGGCAGTTCAATATCAAGATTGGTCGATTTTGGATCAAAATGGAGGAGGAAGCAGCAGCTCTTCTCCAAGAATTCGCGTATTGTGGTAAAAAGGAGGCTGGTCTCGGTCAGTATTAAGAATGTGTCAAGTAGCGAACCTAAGCAGAAACTCAAAGATGATGCTCTCATCGAAGAAGAAGAAGGTGCGCGCGTGCTTCTTTGACATTTTATCAACTTCTGTGTTTGGTGCGATATGGTATAATTTATTATTGTTGTTGTTGCTGTTGTTGTTATAGTGATAGTGATGAATTTTAGTTTTTTTTTTTTTTTTACTATCTTTTAGATTGTATTGGAACCCGTCGTCTCGTCTGTTCGGATTAAGATCTTATTATTATTATTATTATTATTATCAGAAGCTGTCACGATATTTATTTGGTGATCTTGCTAGCTGTTTAATTAGTCCAGGAACAGGTCGTTTGAGATAAGCAGCAAAAAGCTGAAATCATCTCTCATTATGATGTCTTTATTTTTTATGAGTTGATGTTGGGTTCGGATCTTTTGATGCTGAAATGCCAAATTTTGAACAAAATCAAGTGTTGTTTTTTTTTTTTCAAAAAGTAAAATGGATGTTTGTTTTCCTAGCTCCTTAGTTGCAAAAGAATAGGGAATGTCAAAATAAGTTTTTTTTTTTATTGCAGAAGTCCCAAGAATTTTGAATCCTTCCACTCCAAATGCTTCATCTATTGCCTCGAGTATCAAATACCATGCAGAATTCACACCGTTATTTTCTCCGGAGCGATTTGAGCTTCCCAAGGCTTACTATGCTACTGCACAAAGTGTCCGTGATGCTCTCATTATAAATTGGAATTCAACATACGAGGCTTATGAGAGGTTGAATGCAAAACAGGCATATTATCTATCAATGGAATTTCTACAGGTTTGTTGTGTTCCCTTGCGTCATTTCCATCATTCCATAGTGTTTTATTATTATTATTATTATTATTATTATTTTTATTAGCTAGAAAACAAACTTCAATAATGCCTGGCATTATTGTTTAATCATTCTCTCTTTTTGTAGGGTAGAGCACTGTTGAATGCCATTGGTAATTTAGAGCTGACTGGTGCTTATGCAGAGGCTTTGAGCAAGCTTGGGCACAGCCTAGAAAATGTGGCTTGCCAGGTGATTTTCTTTTAGTAACCTCTTTAGGCACAAATTAGTAGTGTCGCTGATCATTAATGGTATATTTTGCATAACCTGGTGTTACTTGAAGCCCTTTTCTTTTAAGGAAAACTTACTTGGAATCAAAGGCCAGGTAGATGAAGCTGAATGGTACGTGTCACAATCTTTGGGGAAAGGCAAAATGGAGAGGATACAAAGAGACAAGCTAGCTGCGGAAACTTAAGACTCAGATCTCATTGAATTGATTAAATAACAGTTAACTTATATTTGGAAAATTAATTGAAAACTGAATTGGAAAGTTTCTTAAAATTATTGACTATTTCTCTTTGATAGTTTGAAACCTCTGGCTTGAAGCCTCTACTGCTTACTGCAATGACTTTGATATTTATTTAATAAAGCTTTTCAATAAAAATAAATCTACATGCGTTCATGTTTTTCTCTCTGTCTGTGTGCAACCTAAAAATAAATCCATTGAGTGCATGTACATAGGAGCCTGATGCTGCACTTGGAAACGGGGGTCTTGGGCGACTTGCCTCATGCTTTTTGGACTCGTTAGCAACGTTAAACTACCCAGCATGGGGCTATGGATTAAGATATAAGTATGGTTTATTTAAACAGCAGATTACAAAAGATGGTCAGGAGGAAGTTGCTGAAGATTGGCTTGAGGTATGGTTTCTTTGATGCTTTCTGCTCATTATCTTTCATTTCAGGCAATTCCACTGGTATGTGAAGTTTTTAAAACTTTGATCAGGTTTTGGTGGCACTTTATTTATCCATTATGATAGTCTCTTCCATTTCATTTGACTTTATTTTATCCTTGTAGATGGGCAATCCCTGGGAAATTCTTAGAAATGATATCTCATATCCTGTAAAATTTTACGGCAAGGTTGTCTCTGGATCAGATGGGAAAAAACATTGGATTGGTGGAGAAGATATTAAGGCTGTGGCATATGATGTCCCAATACCGGGATATAAAACTAAAACCACTATTAACCTTAGACTTTGGTCAACAAAAGCTCCATCAGAAGATTTGGACTTGTATGCTTTTAATGCTGGAGACCACACCAAAGCATACGAGGCCCTCTCAAATGCTGAAAAGGTGTGTGTGTGTTTCCTTCTTCTTAATACTTATGTTCTCACAAAAAAGTTTGCTTTACATGTTGCATGTTAATTTAGACAGTATAAGCTATTGTCCCGGGCTCAAAATTCATTAATCAAACCTATTGATTCAGGGTTTTGCATGCTGCCATGTTTTCTTCTCCAAGTTTGTGTTGTCTTTGTCTGTTGCTGCACTCTCTTTTTTAGCTTCCATATCTAATGCCATTACTTTGTTTTTTAGTACAACATGAACTGTAAATGGTAAGGTTTGGTTATTAAAGTGATTTCATGTAATATCAGATTTGCTACGTTCTTTACCCTGGGGATGACTCACTGGAGGGCAAGATTCTTCGGTTGAAGCAACAATATACCTTGTGTTCAGCTTCTCTCCAAGATATCATATCATGTTTTGAGAGAAGATCAGGATCAAACATAAATTGGGAAAAATTTCCAGAGAAAGTTGCAGTGCAGATGAATGACACTCATCCCACACTATGCATCCCTGAGTTGATGAGAATTTTGATAGATTTGAAAGGTTTAAGCTGGAAGGAGGCCTGGAATATCACTCAAAGGTACTCCCAATCACAGCTGTTTAATGTAGAGGGATTTTACCAAATTCATTTGTCTTGGAAGATATCCTCCTAAATAGTCATGATCTGAGGAATTCAAAACATAACAAGCAAATAGCTGAATGGTTCTAATTGAATGGACATATTAGCTATTACATGATGAATTTCCTGTTTACCCCTCATTCTGGTTGATTGGTACCAGTTAGCGGATTTCATTAGAGAGCCTCTTCTTTAGGTTTCTGCCTTTCATTCTAAGACAATTTGCCAAGTGATATGCAGAGAATAAAATGGAGAAACAAAACTCTCCATTTAATTCTCTAATGTTTGCTCCTCTATTATCTGTTTGCAGTTGACAAATCATATTTTTATTTTTTTCATTTTTTATTTCCTGTTCTCTCTTTAACTTCAGTTCTTTCCAACTTGTTTAATGCATTAGATTGGCCTATCTCATTTTCCTACTTGAAATAGCTGAGAAAATCAGATAGAACTTAGATATGTTTGAAGGTTTTTTTAAGCATTTCCTTTCCTTGTTCTTGTTTTTATTATTTATTTAGTCCATAAAGTTATCTCACTTTTGTTATTCTCTAGTTTGATAACATGTATCTTTTCAATCTTCCTTTTATTTAATAGAACTGTGGCATACACAAACCATACTGTTCTACCAGAGGCTTTGGAGAAATGGAGTCTAGAACTTATGCAGAAACTACTACCACGACATGTTGAGATCATTGAATTGATAGATGAAGAGGTAAAATTGAATATGTTCATGAAGCAAAACCCAGTTTCTCTGTTGATTTCACCTTAAATCTAATTGTTCTCATTTCATATTTGACAGCTGATTTGCACCATAGTATCAGAGTATGGTACCGAAGATTCTGATTTGTTGGAGAAGAAACTAAAGGAGATGAGAATATTAGAAAATGTTGATCTCCCGTCAGCTTTTGCAGAGTTGATTGTTAAGCCTAAGCAAAGCTCTGCGGGTGTTACCAGTGAGGAATTAGAAAATTCTGATGAAGAAACGAAACTAGTTTATAGTTCTGAAGAACAAACTACGAGAGCAAATGATTTGGAAGAAGAAACTAAGAGAGCTAATGATTTTGAAGAAGAAACTAAGAGAGCTAATGATTTGGAAGAAGAAACTAAGAGTGCTAATGATTTTGAAGTAGAAACTAAGAGAGCTAATGATTTGGAAGAAGAAACTAAGAGAGCTAATGTTTTTGAAGAAGAAATGGAGCTGGTTGATGAACAAGATGAATCCAAAAGCAAAGTAACTCAGAAGGAGAAGATAATGGCAGAACCACCCCCTAAACCACCAAAGATGGTCCGTATGGCTAATCTTGCTGTTGTGGGTGGTCATGCAGTAAATGGAGTTGCTGAGATTCATAGTGAAATAGTCAAGGATGAAGTATTTAATGCATTTTATAAGGTATTCTTGCCTTCTTTAATGGGAATATAATTCAGCTAAATGATTCTATTGATTCTGAGGATTTTCAGTCCATTTAATAATTAAAAAATCCCCATCTCTTTAACCATTGTTATGAAATTTGACAGTTGTGGCCAGATAAGTTTCAAAATAAGACAAATGGGGTTACACCGAGAAGATGGATTCAGTTCTGCAATCCAGATTTGAGTAAAATTATTACTGACTGGATTGGCATGGATGATTGGGTTTTAAATACTGGGAAACTGGCAGAACTAAGAAAGGTAATCCATTGCATCTGGATTTTACATCTCTGAAATTCTCTTAATTGGTAGATCACACTTGTCCATTGCTGAAATCAAATTATACAGTCTTTCCATTTTTCTGTATGAGCATTTCTTTTGCTTTCCATTGTTGCGATATTTGATATGTTAATATTATTGGGAACTTCAAAATCTTGGGAGTACCATGTTGTACATATCTTAATATCCACTCTGGTCCAGAATTGTCTCTGACCTCCTTATAGCTACAGAGACTATGATCATATCCCTTTTTTGTGCTGTAACATTTGGACCTCTGGGAAGAGAGCTCATGCTCAAAGTTCATTAATAGTTCTTAGGATTTCTTGATCAAAATTTGTGGTTAGCATTTATGATGACTCTAGCATCCATGCACAGCCTTTAGACAACTCTACCAAGATAATTCATGTTAACTAAGGGCACTAATTCATCCTCTCAATGCTCTACAGTTTCAGTTTATACAGATTGGCTGGTAACCCGTAGATTTGTGCCATATTGGCTAGTAGTTCCTAAGATTTCTTGATCACAACTTCTTGAAATTTCTTTGCTTCAAATGAGTTAAGTACCCCTCATGCACTTGTTTCAAACTGTGTTTCAGAAGCACTTCTGTTTAATAAAAGGCTAAATAGAGTGTTTGGGAGTGTGTTAGCGGATGCTTTTCAAAGTGCTTTTAATTCCAAAATACATTAAAATAATGTTTGTTTATTTTTTTAAAATTATTTTTAACATCAGCATATCAAAATGATTTGAAACATCAAAAACATATTAATTTAAAACATAAAAATAATTTTTTTAAAATTTTTTTCAAAAGCATTTTCAAAACGGAATGTTAGACACTGAAGCTCCAACATCCCTTAGATTGTGACTATGCCAACATATTTCTGCTGACCAACCAGTTCGCAGAAAGTTTGGATTCTTTGAAGACAAAAATTTACTGCTTTCATTATAATGTTGAAAATTTGTATCCCATCTGGAGTCTGGGACATGTATTGATTTTTTACACCTGGAACTTGAGTTTCTGACATCTGTCTACTTGTTTGTTGATTAATCATGTTTGTACATTTAATAGTCTTTTTTTGACTCTGTTGCTTCTGTACTTCCTGACCAGAATGTGTGATTTGCATATAGTTTTCTGATAACGAGGACCTCCAAGTGCAGTGGAAGGCAGCCAAAAGGAGCAACAAGATGAAGGTCATATCATTCATCAAAGAAAAGACGGGATATTCTGTTAGCCCTGATGCAATGTTTGACATCCAGGTAACTTCATTGAGGTTGAACTTTTCACATTCTCATTCATGTGATGTAGTAGAGAGCTCTCATCTTTTAACAAACAGATAAAAAATGAAATTTCAGGTAAATATAGAAGGTTATTTATATTTTTGTAATGAATTTATTTATTTTTATTATGTTGAACTCACATCCTGACAATGGAAGGAGTAAAACTAACACACACACACACACACACGAAGCCTTTTGTCTGCTCAAATTTGCTTTGTCTATAAAGTTGATTAAAACCACCATGTTCAGGTGAAACGTATTCATGAGTACAAGCGACAATTACTGAATATTTTGGGAATTGTTTACCGCTACAAGAAGATGAAAGAAATGACTGCTGCTGAAAGGAAAGCTAAGTATGTTCCACGAGTTTGTATATTTGGGGGAAAAGCATTTTCTACATATGTGCAAGCCAAGAGAATAGTGAAATTTATCACAGATGTTGGGGCTACAGTTAATCATGATCCAGAAATAGGTGATTTACTGAAGGTATGATTTCATCACTAAATAGTGATTTACTGGAGGTGAGATTACAGTCTCTCCAGTGCCACTATTTTTTTTTTTTTTTAAGTCATTAACTTAAACCACAAATATCTTCTCCATTCCGATTGGTAGGAAGTCCTTACATGTTGGCTATTTCATCTCCATATTCATAGACCATATGGAACCTTGGGATCATTTCAATTTGATTTAACACTGATCTGAGAAACAATGAAATTCAAGTGCTATTTCTTCTTTTCTCTGCAATTACAAACCACCTAACTTGCCAGCATATCCTTTCTATCCACCAATCTCAAGTGTTGTGCTATTTTCTTTGTTTTTTCATTTCTAACTCCTTTTCTTTTAAATGAAGGTTGTTTTTGTCCCTGATTACAATGTCAGTGTTGCTGAATTGCTTATTCCTGCAAGTGAGCTCTCACAGCATATCAGGTAATTAAACTTTATTCATACATCACAGAGAAAAGATATATATAATCATATTATCTGAATTAATTGAGATTATTAAATACAATTGAGTCAGTGATCCATTTTTTTTAAATGAGCTTACATCATCTCAGCATATTTTTTGTTGAAAAAAAATTAGGTTAGCCTGCTGTGTAAAGCGGGACTGCTAGCTAGTAACCATCTAATAACCAAAAGCTTGATGATACAAAATGAAGTCTTCAAGTACTTTTAAATTTAATTAAAATATAAAAGTTTTTTTTAAGCATGTATCTTTAAATATCTTATAATTACAACCACAACTAATAATTCCAGTCAAATTAAAAACCACTACTGTACTCAAAATCGCTACACCTCGATGGCTTGTTTTGCTTAGAAATAGAGTATCACAGTTTTTCTGCATCTATTTCTCTGTAATGTAGTTTTTTTTATAGGATATGATATGATGAGATAAAAATTCTGGAAATGGCATATATTCTAATATTCTCGACCATATTATTATGCCTTGCATTTTGGACTTGCTCGAGCTTAGCTTGTTTTACCTGAAAGTGGAGCAGCCTTTCCTTATTCAGGATGTATGGACCTTTGTTTATGCATGAGGCCTAAATTTGATCAGAGTCAATAGATAATTGACATAACTGTCACATCAATTAGCTTTTTGAACATTTTCATGTGTTGTTCTGGTATGACCAATTACCTTTATATGAAGAGAGTTTCAGATTGCATATTCAGTCAGGAGGTCTAGTAATAGGATTCCAACCATAAACCAAGTCAGCTTTTACTCTGATCCAAGCCTGGAAACAAGGTTTTGTAACAAACCTCATAATTCAAGTTGATAACAATAGAAATTTTATTGAATAAAAAGAAATTGACTCACAAAGACCTAATTGAAAAAAGATAAAAGATAAAAGATAATTTATAGGCTTATATGAGGTTTGCTTAATCCTCTCAATCCTCTCATGACTTGATAGAAAGTCTCCATGACTTTTTCCATAACTAGAATTCTACTTAAATATACGAGAAATTTTTTTTTAAAAGATTCTAATCTAATCTGATAACTATAAATTTAAATAGGAGTAAATCAAGGCTAAGACTGTACCCTCATTAAAAACCTTGCCCACAAGGTTAGGGTAGATTTCTTTAGCTGACATGTTTTGAAGTTGTTACACCAGTTCTTTCATAATTTTTTGAAGAGTTTGTTGGTGTAGTTGATGCTTCCCTTGTTGATATTCTTGCTTGTAATTGCTTCATTAAATTGTGATATCCTTGTTACTTCTACCATGGATCTACCATTGATACTAATTATAACGAATCTGATAATTCAGGTTGATAACAATAACAATTTTATTGAATAAAAAGAAATCGACTCATAAAGATCTAATTGAGAAAAGATAAAAGATAATTTCTAGGCATAATCAAGGTTGCCTGAGCCTCCATACGAATACCCTCCCATCAATTAATAAAAAGTTCTTGTAAGTTTTTCCATGATTTTTTCCATAGCCTAGAATTCTACTTTACAAATTCAAATTAAAAGATTCTAATTTGATAACTATAAATTTAAATAGAAGTAAATCAAGACTAGTACTATTATAGATTTCAATGGAAAATCTCTCTGTTTTCATGTTATTTTGCTAAAACCTAATATAATCATCCTGCAAAATCAAGATATCCCCACTGAAGTAATAAATGAAGACACCGATACCTGTGCATTTTTTGCAATCAGTTTTCTCTATATAAAGAGACATGTTTGTCTTAGTCTTGTAACAAAGAATACATGATTCTAATTATTGGAGGAAACTTTTGGTTACGAGACTTTTGACTGAAAAACCCTAATTGCTAAAAGAACATGCAATTCATTTTATTTCATTACGCTTAAATTTGTTTTTCACAAGATACTCTAGTGCTGAGTTTGTTAGAATGTGGGTCAAACATTTTAGATATGGGTTTACTGTCTTTGATTTTGTGAATTGCTTTTGTGGTGTGAATTGACCACATCCCTCTATGCAGTACTGCTGGGATGGAAGCCAGTGGAACAAGCAATATGAAGTTTGCAATGAATGGTTGTGTCCTTATTGGGACCTTAGATGGCGCCAATGTTGAAATCCGAGAAGAAGTAGGAGAAGACAACTTTTTTCTCTTTGGTGCTAGAGCTCATGAAATTGCAGGGCTAAGGAAAGAGCGAGCTGATGGGGAGGTATATCCAATAACCAAATATCCTTTTACAGTGATTAGAAACAATTACTGCCAACTATTTATCAGGCAATGCTTACTGACAAGGATCACCATGGAAGGATGCTATGATAATAAGCTTTTGGTTCATTTTCAGTGTTGATATGAAAATAGTACCCTTCCATGTTTTTTTCTTTTTCTGTTTTCTTTTTTCTTTTCTTTTTTTTTAAAAAAGAAAAAAGAAAAAATGAAAAAGCAAATCGCCACTTTCTTTATCAAATTCTATTTTCATCTAGTCACATTTTGCTCACTGACCTCTTAACAGTTTGTCCCACACCCAAGTTTTGAAGAAGTGAAAGATTTTGTCAAAAGTGGAGTTTTTGGGCCTTGCAACTATGATGAACTTATAGGATCATTAGAAGGAAATGAAGGTTTTGGCCGTGCAGATTATTTCCTGGTGGGCAAGGACTTCCCCAGTTACATTGAATGCCAAGAGGAGGTCGATAAAGCATACCATGACCAAAAGGTAAGTTTTACACGCATATGCTCAATCTCGCATCTACTCAAAATACAAGTCAGAACACGCTCAGTTTCTGGATTATGAATTTCCTTTGATCCTTTTTGACCTGTGAATCATCAGACCAGTTTAGCACAGGTCCTTAATTCTATTATTGATATTTGCATTTCTTGTTAGTGAACATGTTATATGCTCCATGGCATTTATTATTTTTTGCATATTAAGCCATATATTTCTTCAGTTATTTATTCCTAGTATTTGCAACTATTGGGGCAGAGATGGACGAAGATGTCAATCATGAATACAGCAGGCTCGTACAAGTTCAGCAGCGACAGGACCATTCATGAATATGCCCGAGAGATTTGGAATATCGAACCAGTCGAATTGCCATGAACGTGTTGCTAGCTGAAGCGGTGGTGGTACCCCATCCGTGGCATGGTTTTTGTCTTTTCGTATCACACGATGATGCAAAAGAAATTGCATCAACTGTAGTTTCTAGTTATCATCACAAAATAAAAAAGAATAATGTTGTATTGTACTTGTAGTTCACCTTCATGGTACTAAAGAAATAAAGACTCTGTTTCTCATTCTGCCTTGTCCCGCATACCATATCATGCAGGGGTTTTGACCGCTGATCCAACCTCTTTTTTTTTTTTTTTTTTTTTAACATTTTTTTAATTTAACTATATCCTTATTAGATTTACTAGGATGAATTAGATTTTATATTATTTTTTATGAGGTTATTTTACTCTTAATTTGGATTGCAATGTTTTTTTTAATTATTTTTTTATTAATTTCATCATAAAAATATTAAATTGATTGAAAATTAAGTTTTATAATTTTTTTTATAATTTTATTTTCATTTTATAATTCGAGTTACGAATTTAATGAATTAACTTGGATTGCAAGGATATTATTTTTTTAATTGATATATATATATATATATATATATTAATTATTTTTTTTATCAATTTCATTATAAAAATATTGAATTGATTGAAAATTAGGTTTTATAATTGAATTATGAATTTGATAAATTAACTCGGATTGACTTCATATTATTTTTTCAATTTATTTTTATGAGAATATTCTAATCTCAACTTAGATTGCAAGGATATTATTTTTTTAATTGATATATATATATATATATATATATTAATTATTTTTTTTTATCAATTTCATCATAAAAATATTGAATTAATAGAAAATTAGGTTTTATAATTTTTTATAATTTTATTTTCATCTTATAAAATTAATTTATTTTTTTAATCCTATCCTTTAACATCGAGCTGATTGAGAATTGAAAAATTGAAGTCATGATTTGTTTTGATTTGTTTTTTTATAGGGTTATTTGGGTCTTAAGACTTGGGTCGCAAGTTTGACAGGTTAACCCGAGTTGCTTTTTTAGATCTTTTTTTTTTCAATTTCATCCTTTAAACATTGAGTTATTAGAAATTAGATTTTATGATTTATTTTGATTTGTTTTTCAAGATGTTATTTTTATCTCATGACTCGAGTCAAAAATTTGGTGAATTAACTCGGATTGGCTTGAGTTGGGTTTTTTTGTTATTTTTTTAATTAATTAACTAGGAATTTAACTTCATAATTTATTTTAATTTGCTTTCTATTGGGTTATCCTGATTTTATGATCCGGAATGCAAGTTTGGTCGGTCATCTCGGATGATTTTTTTGTTATTTTTTTAGTTTATTTTTTTTTAATTTTTATGTTTCAACATTGAGTTTATTAAAAATTAAGTTATGTAATTTGTGTTGATTTACTTTTCATAGGTTTATCATAGTCTCATGATTTGACATGCAGATTGACAAGTGGAATCGATCCAATATGTTTTTGCCTTAATATTTATATATATAAAAAAATATATCATATATCATATTTATTTTAAGTTAAATTATGTTTTAATTAATTGCTTGGGTTGTCTTAGAACTTGCCAAATCGATAAGGTCGTGTCAGGTCAATATATAATTTTTTTTTTTACTAGAAGAAACATTAGTATAGCTTAGAATATTTTTTTATGTTAATTTTTTTTTATCTGACCTGTATTTTAATACATAATAATGAACATCATATCTGACCTGTATTTTAATACATAATAATGAACATCATTTAATAGAATAATGTTTTGACTAACTTGCTCTTGACTCAAAAAACTATTAAGTTAGGATAGGGGCATGATAGTTTTTTTTACCATGATTCAATGTAATTTTGAAATTATTTAGGGATAAATTACTTAAATACTCTGGGAAAAAAAAAATGATGGCTTAAGCTCAAGAACTTTTATTTGTTTATTTATTTTTATTAAAGTTAAATTATTCTTTGTTTTAAAATTAATAAAACTAATCAGAGATTTGAGTCTTTTCAAGTTGTTTATTTTTTATAATCAAATTAACTTAGTAGAATCTTTGTATTTTAATAAATATCTAAAAACTTTGTTGGTGCTTGCCACTCACTCACCAATAAATGGGTGGCCCCTATGTTCTTTAGATGGTGTGTGTAGAGCTATCCGGTCACCAAATTCCGCTTTTCCAAGATGAATTGGAAAAGTCATGATCCTCCCTCTATGATGGGGTGGGGCATTGATTAGTACTTAAAAGTACATTCTCATTAAGGATTTATGTCATCATATTGCACCTAAAGTATCATTAAATTCTCTAACAAAAACATATTTTATATTAGCAAGTCTAAAAATATAATATACCTTTAATTCATGGTAAATGTTCATCCTAAATGCAGGTCTATCACATAAATAAAAGGATTGATTGATGAGTTTAAGGATTGAAATTGAAAGGATAAAAAGAAGGCCAAACTTAGCAAAGTGTTGCTGGTGCATTCCAAATTCGAACACCGTTCGATAATTTGATCATATCTGGAGCTGTAGATATCAGATTTAGGTCCATTTTATATCAATGGAAAGGTAAGACATAGACCTACAACTTTCATATGGACTCAAAGACTCAATTCTGCCATTTTCAAGCTCAAATCTTAGCAACAACAAAGACGTCGGAAGCTGTCCTGCAGCTCAAACACTATTCGGTTTTTGGCTCATATCTTGAGTTCTAGAAGTCCAAATGAGCTTTGGTTTTTTTTGTTGGAAAGCTGAGACAATTGCCCACAACTTTCACAATTCATTTGGCTATAATTCTGATGTGAGCAATGATGTTTTGGCCAGCCAACAATATCAATAATCAGCCCACAATATCAAAAAACCAGCGGCCATTAATGTCAAAAACCAGCTACCAAATCAATGGATGCCTACCAATTCTTCAATCAATCAATAGTTCTGAAACTTAGCCTATAAAAGAAGGCATTGTCCATGTATTTAGTCATATTAATTTTCATATCAAAGTTATCTTCTTGCTTTCTCTCTACATCTTTGTAATGTTCAAGTTTTCTTTCATGTTATAGTAATCTCTTATTTATGCTCTTTCATTTCCTTTCCTATACTTAGTTAGCTTATATTATGTTTATGTTCTTATATTATTTATTTATGTTTTTCTCCTTCTTAATGTTTAGCTAAGTTAATTATGTCAAGGTGAAAAGGTTTCTCTAATGGTGTTAGAATAGGTATAATATAAACTCAACATGGGCTTTAAATGTTTATATCCAAGAAAGATTGTTATTAACATGTTTTATCTTTTTATCTTACTAATTATTAACACATTGCTTATTAAATGATTAATTTAGATTTGTGTTGTATAATATTTGGTACATCAAATGCTTGATCCTTCATAGTTTTCGGCCGACATCGTTATTATGATATGAACTTGATTTGTTGTTAACATAAACTAGCAACATGAATGCTTGATGATATTTATAAGTATGGTATTACTTAGATAAGATAATTAATATGATCATGTTAGTAATTTATAATGAGCTAATAACGAGAAATCATCCGATTAGAACCTTCTTTGTGTGTGGTTTATAGTTGAGTAATAAAAAGAGTTTATATTATATTTATTTGAAATACCATTAGTGAATCCTATAACCTTGACATATGTTTTGTTATTGTTTAATCCTTACATCAATATCACATCCCAAAACTTTCTTCAACTCTTTTTCTGTTATTATTCTCTTTAAATCTTTTTCTTTATTTGTAATTTATATAATTCACCTCCCTGTGGTTCGACCCCGGTCTTGCCGGGTTATTTTACTTTGACACTCCTGCACTTGGGATAAGACATCAACTCTTTGATCGTGTCAAGTTTTTGGCGCCGTTGCAGGGGAGGTAAGTTCTTGTATAAATTAAATATTTTATTTTATTTTATTTTCACTTTTATTTATTTTTCTAATTGTTGTTTCTTTTTCTTTTTCTTTTTTCTTTTCTTTTCTTTTGTATTTGCATGAGAGTTTGGACACGTACATTAAGTGGTAGACTTTCTAGAAAATCCTCATTTTCTTTAGAAAACATGGCCGAAGAAGATAACCAATCAATTCATAATGAGAATAATGAGAATAATGTGAATAATCGTGTTAGAACACTTAGAGATCATATGAATCCAACAAGAACAAGTGCACCATCATGTATTGTTTTTCCTCCTGATGCATCTCATTTTAATTTTAAGCCAGGTATTATTCAACTTTTACCCACTTTTCATGGCTTAGAATTAGAAAATCCATACTTGCACTTAAGAGAATTTGAAGAAGTTTATAACACTTATAATGACTTAAATTGTAGCATGAACACCATCAGATTAAAGCTTTTTCCTTTTTCGTTAAAAGATAAAGCTAAAACATGGCTACAAAATATTAGGTCAGGATCCATTCATGCTTGGGATGAAATGCAACAACAGTTTTTAAATAAATTTTTCCCTTCTCATAGAACAAACTCTTTCAAAAGACAAATCACCACTTTTACTCAAAAACCAGGAGAAACATTTTACAAATGTTGGGATAGATATAAAGACTTGCTTAATACCTGTCCTCATCATGGTTTTGAAACATGAAGATTGGTTTCACAATTTTATGAAGGATTAACACCTAAAGATAGGCAAATGGTGGAATTGATGTGCAATGGAACTTTTGAAAAAAAAGATCCTGATGAAGCAATGGAGTACCTAGACTTGCTAGCTGAAAATGCTCAAAATTGGGACACCACATGTACTTGTGAGGCACCAGGTAAAACTCAACCTCATACATTTAATGGAGGCATGTACAGCCTTAGGGAAGATCATGACCTCCAAGCCAAATTTGCATCTTTAGCTAGAAAAGTTGAGGCACTAGAATTAAAAAAGAGTGGTCAATTAAAATCTGTTCAAGAAATTGTGTGTCAAATTTGTGAAACCAATGAACACTCAACCAATGATTGTCCCACATTGCCTTCTTTTAAGGAATGTCTCCATGAACAAGCCAATGCTTTAAATAGTTTCCAAAGACCAAGTCATAACCCGTACTCACAAATGTACAACCCTGGTTGGAGAAATCACCCAAATTTCAGTTGGAAGAGTGGTAACAATAATGCACAAACTTCACAGCCACCATTTCAAACACAACATAATTTTTAAAATTCTCATGGATATGCACCTCCTTATATTCCCCCTCCTAGAAGAAATCTTGAGGAAACATTACATGCATTCATTGAAAAGCAAGAGACAATCAACACTCAAAATGCTCAAACCATGGCTGATTTGAAAGATACTCTTGCAAAGTTCACATCTGCTCTCAGTTTTCAGGAGAAAGGTAAGTTTCCATCTCAACCCCAGCAAAATCCCAAAGGGCAATACAATTCAAGTACAAGCAATTCCGGAAGCCAACATCTAGATCAAGTCAAATCAGTCACTACTCTCCGCAGTGGTAAGGTTATTAAAAAACCCATTCTTGAACCTTGTGAGAAAGAAGATGAGTTAGTCTCCAAGGGTAAGGAAATGGTTGAACCTGATCATTGCAAAGAAGAGACTGATTCCCTACCAGCACTTCCATTTCCTCATGTCATGACCAAACAAAGGAAAGTCAATCACAATTCTGAAATCTTTGAAACTTTCAAACAGGTAAGGATTAATATACCTTTGCTAGATGCTATTAAACAGGTACCATCTTATGCTAAATTTTTGAAAGATCTATGCACTGTAAAGAGAAAATTGAATGTGAAAAAGAAAGCCTTCTTAGCCGAACAAGTAAGTATCATTCTTCAGAACAATAATGCTTTGAAATATAAAGACCCTGGTTGTCCTACAATTTCTTGCTTTATTGGAGAACATAAAATTGACAGAGTTTTACTTGATCTTAGAGCTAGTGTGAATTTACTTCCATATTCGGTTTTTCAAAGTCTCAATCTAGGTGAGTTAAAACCTACTTCTGTTACTCTTTTACTTGCTGATAGATCTATAAAAATGCCTAGAGGAATAGTTGAAGATGTGTTAGTACAAGTTGATAAATTCATCTTTCTTGTGGATTTTATTGTCTTGGATACACAACCTGTTGAAGCATGCAATTCAATTCTTGTTATTTTAGGACGTCCATTTCTTGCAACTTTTAATGCATTGATTAATTGTAGGAATGGAGTGATGAAGTTATCTTTTGGAAACATGACATTAAAAATGAATGTTTTTAACATTTGCAAGCAACCTAGAGATGATAATGATTTACAGGAAGTAGATTTTATTGAAAAAATAATTTACGATCAATTTGAAAATTCTTCCAATGAAACTGAGTTTAATGAATCTGAAGATTTGCAAATGGTTTGTTTTCAGGAAGAATCAAAGGCAAATATTTGGAGACCAAAAATTGAGGAATTGCCACCACGATCAATTGGGTCCATACCTTCAAGTGTTCAACCACCAAAACCCGATTTGAAACCATTGCCATGTAATCTCAAATACTTATTTTTGGGAGAAAATGAAACTTTTCCGGTAATAATTTCTTCCAAACTTAATGTTCATCAAGAAGGTAAGTTATTACAAACTCTGAAAATACACAAAAATGCATTAGGATGGACCATAGCTGACATAAAAGGAATTAGTCCTTTGATTTGCACACACAAGATTTATTTGGAGGAAAATGCTAAAGCCTCTAGAGAAATGCAACGAAGGCTTAATCCTAATATGAAAGAAGTAGTGAGGAATGAAGTCATTAAACTTCTAGATAATGGAATCATTTATCCTATTTCTGATAGCAAATGGGTAAGTCCTACCCAAGTTGTACCTAAAAATTCTGGAGTTACTGTGATAACAAATGAGAAAAATGAGTTAATTCCAACGAGGACTATTACTGGTTGGCGCATATGCATTGACTATAGGAAACTTAATTCAATGACTAGAAAAGATCACTTTCCTTTACCTTTCATGGATCAAATTCTAGAAAGAGTTGCAGGTCATGAATTTTATTATTTTCTAGATGGTTATTCAGGTTACAACCAAATTGAAATTGCATTTAAAGATCAAGAGAAAACTACTTTCACATGTCCATTTGGTACATTTGCATACCGAAGGATGCCTTTTGGATTATGTAATGCACCGACCACGTTTCAAAGATGCATGCTTAGCATATTCAGTGATATGGTTGAACGTTTTCTTGAGATTTTTATGGATGATTTTTCTGTTTTTGATGATTCATTTGATAATTGTTTAACTAATTTGGAAAAGGTTTTGAACAGGTGTGAAGAAAAGAATCTTGTGTTGAATTGGGAAAAATGTCATTTTATGGTAACAAACGACATTGTACTTGGTCACATTGTTTCATCAATAGGAATTGAGGTTGATAAATCTAAAATTGATTTAATTGCCAACTTGCCAACACCAAAATCTGTTAAAAATGTTAGATCATTTTTAGGACATGCTGGTTTTTATAGAAGGTTTATCAAAGATTTTAGTATAATATCTAAGTCATTGTGTAACCTTCTAACAAAGAATAATGTTTTTGAATGGACTGAATATTGTGAAGAAGCCTTTGTTAAACTTAAAAACCTGCTTACATCTACTCCTGTCATTCAACCTCCAGAATGGTCATTACCTTTTGAAATAATGTGTGATGCTAGTGATTATGTCGTGGGTGCTGTTTTAGGACAAAGAAAAGATAAGAAACCCTATGTGATTTACTATGCAAGTAAAACTTTAAATAGTGCTCAAATAAATTACACAACCACTGAAAAGGAATTACTTGCTGTAGTATTTGCATGTGAAAAATTTAGATCTTATCTTGTTGGCTCACCTGTTATTGTTTTTAGCGATCATGCAGCGTTGAAATATCTTCTTTCTAAGAAGGATTCTAAAGCTAGATTGGTGCGGTGGATTTTGTTACTTCAAGAATTCGATATCACAATCAAGGATAAGAAAGGCATCGAAAATGTTGTCGCGGATCATTTGTCAAGATTGACAACTGATTCGAAATCTGACATCACACCAATCGATGACTACTTTCCTGATGAATCTTTACTTTCTGTCACTACAATGCCTTGGTTTGCTAATATTGTTAATTTTCTTGTTTCAGGACATTTGCCAGCGCATTGGGGCACCCAAGATAAAAGAAAGTTCTTGAACGAAGTGAAGAACTTTTATTGGGATGACCCTTATTTATTCAAATATTGTCCTGATTAAATATTTCGAAGATGCATTCCCGACAATGAGGTAAGTAATGTCGTTAAATTTTGTCATTCTGAGGCATGTGGGGGTCATTTTTCATCAAAAAAGACAGCTGCAAAAATCTTACAATATGAATTTTATTGGCCCACCATGTTCAAGGACATGCATGCATTCTGCAAATCTTGTGAAAATTGTCAAAAGTTAGGATCTCTTTCAAAACGTCACATGATGCCTTTAAGTACTATTCTTGTCATTGAAATCTTTGACTGTTGGGGTATAGATTTGATGGGTCCATTTTCTCCATTATTTGGTTTTGTGTACATATTAGTCGCAGTAGAATATGTTTTAAAATGGATAGAAGCAATTCCAAGTCGTAACAACGATCATAAAACAGTCATTAAGTTTTTGAAAGAAAACATTTTAAGTCGATTTGGAATCCCTTGGGCCATAATAAGTGATGGTGGAACACATTTCTGTAACAAGCCATTTGAGTCTTTAATGAAGAAATATGGAATCACACACAAAGTTGCCACCCCTTATCACCCCTAAACAAATGGACAAGTAGAACTTGCTAATAGGGAGATCAAACAAATCTTGGAAAAAACAGTGAACCCTAATCGAAAGGACTGGTCTTTAAGACTTAATGATGCATTTTGGGCTTATTGAACTGCTTTTAAAACATCATTAGGTATGTCACCTTATAGGTTGGCTTATGGGAAACCTTGTCATTTGCCTGTGGAACTTGAATACAAAGCTTATTGGGCTATTAAAACTTTCAATTCAAACCTAGATGATACGAGTCAGCTGCGTAAGTTACAAATAAATGAGCTTGAAGAAATAAGAAATGATGCATATGAGAATTCAAAAATTCATAAAGCAATAATCAAAGACTTCCATGATAAAAGAATCTTGAGAAAAACATTTGATGTTGGTCAAAAAGTTTTGCCAAGTCATCCTTAATGAATTGTATTTTATCTTCACGGTTTATAGATATCATTCCTAAACAACGACATTTTGCATTACAAGTCCATCTGGCACATCGGTGATAGACTTTTAGTCGTTTTGCACGACGTTTCTTTGCAAAAGTGTTTTTACCTGTCCCAGGCATGTATGAAATAAAAGAGATCTTTCATATTTCCTCTTGGGCCCAACTGCACATTCACCATAAACCTATAGGTTTGTTAAATGTTAATGGTTTTTATGATAATTTGTTGTCTTTTCTTGATCAAGCTGTGGAATAGGAATTTCTAACATCTTCAGCACGACAAATCATAATCTCTACTGCTACTGCTGAACAATTGATTAACCAACTACAATCTTTCAACCCTATAATTGATCCCTCCATGAGTCAACTCAATTGGTCAAACATGAAACGTCGTAAAAAGCTTAAATTGGATTTAAGCCTTAGTTTGTGAAACATTATTTCTTTTGGTTTTATTAATAGCATAATATTTGTGTTTTGTTGTTTCTTATATTTGTTTTAGTGTGTTTCAGGTTTGTCAATAGTCGCTGTTTCAGGTGATATCTTCTACACTTTATCTTTTTGCTTAGAACATTGAGGACAATGTCTCGTTTTGGTTGGGGGAAGAGGGTAGTAGTTGATATTAAAAAATTTTTTTTGTTATTAAGTAACTTTATTTTCTATTATTTCAACCATTTGCAAAACTATTGTTACTAGGATGGCAGAGTAACGGAGGAACTTTAGTGACTCTTGAGACGTATCTTAGTAAACATTCTTAACAAGGTCTATTATAATACTTCTTGAAATATTCAGGTTTACAAACTCTTGGATCGTTATCTATAGATTCTGTTTATATGCTCATCTAACAAGTTTTTCTAAACCTTCATTTTCACACACACACTCGAACATATGATTGTGGGTTGCATATTGGATTATTACATTATTTGTGATCTTTTGTTAAAGGTAACAACTAAGGGAAAGGGATAGTATATAATATGCAAAAAAAAAAAAAACAAAAAAACAAAAACAAAAAAAATATAATAAAAAAAACAAAGTAGATAAGTTGGGTTTCGTAGCCTCCTTGACTTAAGCAAATAAGCCCGAAGGGGTGTTTGAACACCTAGTACCCTAAAGTCAACTGACTTGGGAGTTATTGGCCCAGTGCTTGTTACATGGGTTGAGGAGAAAGCTTAAGGGAATCAACACTGCACTATCTACATATCAGTATTTGTAACCCGAGTTACTAAGCTCGTAGGGGTGTCTCAACACCTGATGCCCTAAGACCAACTGGTCTGGGAGTCATTAGCCAAAAGCTCGTTACATGGGTTCAGGATACATTGTGCTATAAATTCTTGCTTTAAAAAAAAGAAAAAAAAAACAATCACAACCCAAGGAAGTTAACCTTAAACATTAGAACAAAAATTTTGTTTTCTTCCATGAAAAGCTCCATAGCTATGTTTTGATTTATTGAGCACCAAAAGAAGGTTTACTAATATCTTGTTTAAGAGGTATTAAGCAGATATATAAATTTAATGAGAGTTTGTTTATCTGGATAGATTAATAGAAGTTAAATGATGAATGCCTTGCTTTGTGGTATTTGCAAATTATTTTTCTATTTTAATGCTTTGATTACTAGGGACTAGTAATAAGCTAGTTGGGGGGGTGTGATTAGTACTTAAAAGTGCATTCTCATTAAGGATTTATGTCATCATATTGCACCTAAAGTATCATTAAATTCCCTAACAAAAGCATGTTTTATATTAGCAAGTCTAAAAATATAATATACCTTTAATTCATGGTAAATGTTCATCCGAAATGCAGGTCTATCACATAAATAAAAGGATTGATTGATGAGTTTAAGGATTGAAATTGAAAGGATAAAAAGAAGGCCAAACTTAGCAAAGTGTTGCTGTTGCATTCCAAATTCGAACACCGTTCGGTAATTTGATCATATATGGAGTTGTAGATATCAGATTTAAGTCCATTTTATATCAATGGAAAGGTAAGATATAGACCTACAACTTTCATATGGACTCAAAGACTCAATTCTGCCGTTTTCAAGCTCAAATCTTAGCAACAACGAAGACGTCGGAAGCTGTCCTGCAGCTCAAACACTATTCGGTTTTTGGCTCATATCTTGAGTTCTAGAAGTCCAAATGAGCTCTGGTTTTTTTTGTTGGAAAGCTGAGATAATTTCCCACAACTTTCACAATTCATTTGGCTATAATTCTGATGTGAGCAATGATGTTTTGGCCAGCCAACAATATCAATGATCAGCCCACAATATCAAAAAACCAGCGGCCATTAATGTCAAAAACCAGCCACCAAATCAATGGATGCCCACTAATTCTTCAATCAATCAATAGTTCTGAAACTTAGTCTATAAAAAGAGGCATTGTCCATGTATTTAGTCATATTAATTTTCAGATCAAAGTTATCTTCTTGTTTTCTCTCTACATCTTTGTAATGTTCAAGTTTTCTTTCATGCTATAGTAATCTCTTATTTATGCTCTTTCATTTCCTTTCCTATACTTAGTTAGCTTAAATTATGTTTATGTTCTTATATTGTTTATTTATGTTTTTCTCCTTCTTAATGTTTAGCTAAGTTAATTATGTCAAGGTGAAAAAGTTTCTCTAATGGTGTTAGAATAGGTATAATATAAACTCAACATGGGCTTTAAATATTTATATCCAAGAAAGATTGTTATTAACATGTTTTATCTTTTTATCTTACTAATTCTTAAGACCTTGCTTATTAAATGGTTAATTTAGATTTGTGTTGTATAATATATGGTACATCAAATGCTTGATCCTTCATAGTTTTCGGCCGACATCGTTATTATGATAGTGATCTTTCATAGTTTTCGGCCGAAATCGTTATTATGATAGGAACTTGATTTGTTGTTAACATAAACTAGCAACATGAATGCTTGATGATATTTATAAGTATGGTATTACTTAGATAAGATAATTAATATGATCATGTTAGTAATTTATAATGAGCTAATAACGAGAAATCATCCGATTAGAACCTTCTTTGTGTGTGGTTTATAGTTGAGTAATAAAAAGAGTTTATATTATATTTATTTGAAATACCATTAGTGAATCCTATAACCTTGACATATGTTTTGTTATTGTTTAATCCTTACATCAATATCACATCCCAAAACTTTCTTCAACTCTTTTTCTGTTATTATTCTCTTTAAATCTTTTTCTTTATTTGTAATTTATATAATTCATCTTCCTGTGGTTCGACCCCGGTCTTGCTGGGTTATTTTACTTTGACACTCCTGCACTTGGGATAAGACGTCAACTCTTTGATCGTGTCAGGCATGCGCTAAATACACCTCTAGTTTAACGCTGATAGCCATTGTTCTTTTATCCTCTTTTCTCTATCCACCTTAAACTCCATGTCAACCCCTTCAAAATCTCAAATCATTCCCTCTAATTTTTTTCTTAATATTTGGTCTTTATTTTTTTAATTATTATTTTTTATTTTGAATAATCTATAAAAATAGATTTCATTCTATTCTTTTTATCCACCTCAAAATCCATGTTTACTTATGTCCACGTGCCTAACGTGACTTTTCTTATTTTTCTTTTTCTTTTTCTTCTTCTTCTTTTCAAATTCATAATTCAAATTGGGTTTTTATTGGATTTTTTATTACTTTTTATTTTTTAATTTTATTACTCAATATGTGGTTAAATTTTGATTTGGTCTTCATATTTTGTTATTATATAGTTAAATAAAAAAAATATTATTAAACCTAGTAAAGTCCATGACCCAGGTCATGAGTGTGGGAAATTAATCCGAGTTAATCTAATATATTCTCATCTTAATATTTTTTTAAAAATTTCTTCTTGAGATATTTTTTAAAACCTAACCATGATTTTATCGACTATCTATGTTGCCTTTGAACACGGGCACCTAGATTTGTTTTTCCTTTTTTGGTAATTTATTTTGCCTTTGGACCCGTGAAGCTAGCTAGTCATGTTGAGGATACTCCCACACGACTTAATGTGAAACCCGTTGTAACATCCCGTATTTTCTTGTGCGTTTTCATTTAATTTCAATGATAGAGTATGTAAGAATTTGGGATATATAAGGAAATCCTTTACAACCTTTCAACACTTTTATAAATGTACAGGATTTACAACTTTTGTTAAAATTACATCCACATTAACTATTTTAAGTTTTTTTATTAGGTAGATTAGTAACCCTAATAAATGAATGTACTTAAAAGAATTTACTTTGATCAATAACCCTAATAAATGGATGTACTTAAAGGAATTTATTTGTAACATACACAAAAATACAAAATAAATCATATTAAATATTTTTATCATCATGGTTATTAATGTTTAACAATTATATGATCAAAACCAATTTCATATTTTTTTCTTTAAGAATGTTAATCCTATATCAATTTCTGAAACTTTATTTTTTTATTATTCCCTAATAAATTCTCTTCCCGTCATTTTATTCATCATATTATCATCCTTACATCATGATTTTCATTCACAATCTAATTTAATTCATCATTATATGATTTATTCTTTACAACTTTAAAATGTATTAATCTCATTTAAATACTTTCGTACAGTGTTTCCTTTTCATATCAAGATTACTTCATAACTCTTTCTACTTCATGATAATATTCAATTTATAGTAGTATTATTATTTCAAAACTTATGAAATCTTCCCCACAATTTATTTCTTCAACACTTATAAATCATATGATCATTTCCTCTCTCATCCACCTTTAATATATATCATAATTCATTACATAATGATGACTAATTCTCATCATTATTTGATTCACAACATATATTATTCACGTCATTTTTTTACTTTCCTGACATTTATTACATCTATGTTATATCTTACTTTAGTCAATATGACACCCTTGTTATATTAAGAGATTTCCTCGATTTATTATTCATTCCACTTATTTTATATTCATTTCTATTATTTGTAATTTATCACATAACATTCCATTACTTTTATACTTGCAATAAGTGCTCAAATCATTTTTCTTTTCCATTAAACTTTGTTGATATGGCTAATTTAATACCCAAATATTAACCTGTTAGCATAGTCAAGCTCATACACACCTTGTTTCATTATATGATATTATTGTTAATTAGTTAGACAAATAACTTATTAATCACTTTATATGTATCTATAAGCACCTAAACATTGCATCAATTAAAAATACAATACATGATCTACTACTAGGCACGATGTTGTGAGGTAGCTAAAAAGTCATTTAATACTAAATACAATAAGGTTTATATATAATGATTATTTACTATTATCTCTTCTATATATTTACCACATCAATTACTAAACAATTAATTTCTTATTTTACCCTTAACCTTACAAATCAATACAATTAGTATAATTTGAGAACAAACCAATGTCCTCTTTAGCCCAAACTAAACATTTGTTTCATTACTAAATTAACTAGTTTCTTCAATTGCTTATTAACCAGGATGCTAATACCATTAATTATGGTAACTAGTACTACCATCCATTAATGGGTAATTAGTTTCACACATATTAATATGAAAATAAGAACTGATTAGTACTTAAAAGTGCATTTTTAT
>NW_011501295.1:5105-10540 GCF_000495115.2 Populus euphratica | reverse complement strand
TATTGTTGCTTATAATTTTTGTCTATAATTTGTACAATTAACCTCCTTGTGGTTCGACCCCGGTCTTGCCGGGTTATTTATTACTTCGACACTCCTGCACTTGGGAGAAGACATCAATCTTTTAGTCGTGTCAAGAACATATCACATTTAAAGTATTTTTTATTGCTTGACATAATGAATTTGTTAAATAAGGTAGCAAAGTGTCAAGCACCTTTTCCACAACAATATCCATCACTTGTCGGCGATCTTACACATCAGTTATTTTAGAGTTCTCATCATATATTTTTTTTTTCAGCATTAATTTTTGTTATGGTGGTCTAATACGAATTACATGTGATTTTCATCATTTTAATAAGTAATAGATCATTTATTGAATCCCGCTAACGCAATTTATAATAATTTTTGCATAGAAATTTCACTGTTGTAGTCAAAAGTAATACATACAAGGATTTTATGTTGTTGCAGTAAATCACATCTCATAATGCATTAGACATCATCACCTATACAATTAATTACAAATTACATATCAATTTTTACCTTGAAAGCATACACCTTCCATTAACAATAACAATAATAATACACTCTACAAGTTAATTTTAATTATAATTCTAACAATGACAAAAGCATATATAAATAATCAAAAAGGCAAGGGAGGGTAATCATTTACCTTAACTCTTGTAATCCAAGCTCTTGAAAAGTCATGTTTCTTTTTAAATGCTTTTTCTAAAACTCCCAACCAAACAACTATTATTACTCACACCATAAATTAAATTGAATTACTAGCAAATTCATACTATGCATCTCACAATCATTCAAATTAGTCTTTTTACATGTCTTTCAACTCAATCCAGGTATTATTATTAATATAACATAACAACACTTTTTAAAATAACACAAATACCACATCAATTTAACCATTTCATTCTTAACTTAACATGTTTTCAACCACGAATACATTATATCATTTGTTCCTCACAAATTCATAATAATGCATTCAAACATTCATTCAAATTAATTTCATAATAACTTTTAATTATTTGTTTTATTCAAATCATTGTAACCATGTTGAGAAACATTAATCCTGCATTTGCATACACATATTTATTCTTGGACAACCCTCCCTCAAATTTTTTTCTTTAGTTGAATATAACATACCACATTCTATAAATTTTCCTTTTAAATTTTGTTACCCTTATATAATATCACTTTTCCCCACCTATTTATGTTATGATTTTCATCACTTTTTATATGAATGACTTATATCAACATATTTACTACAATTCATATTTTCAGGAATAAATTTCTAACTTCCACTAATTTTGGCAAATTATTTGTTTTACCTTTTGTTCTTTAAAACCTCAATTCCATTTCCAATCCACCATCTATTATCCATATATTCATCATAACTTTCATTTATACTTCAAATTCCAAAACATGATAATCCACTTTTCAATATACATATAATTCAATTTATTCTTTTTAACTTATAATAACTCTTTTAACATTTAAATTAATCATAATTCATTTTATTTCATCTTTATTTGTTAAATTCCTTTAATTTAACTTATGGCCAACCCCAAAACTTCCATTTTCTCTTGAAATATTTTCTTAAATCTTCATGGTTTAAACTATATTTCTTTCATCATTTATACCGTGTAATCACAAGTAAAATTAACTAAGTATTTAATTCAATTATTTGTTAAAAAATCTATGTTCTCACTAACCTAGAAATTCAATTATCATTTTGATGTGCCGTGAATGATTTGAAAATCGACAACAACGAATCTAACAAAAATGGATGAAGGATGGGTCTGGTTGGTTGTCTTTCTTGTAGTGTTTAGGTTGGATTATATTGATTTTAAGGTAAATAAGATGGAGGATAGACTAGAGTGATATTTTGATAAGTTGATCTAGACACTATAAAGATCAATCTAAGATTTCGACGCCACACTTTTTGTGATTGAAGAGTGATTTATCTACTGTTCTGACGTAAACAGCATCAATTTCTTAACTTATTTGCATTATCAACCCAAATTCAAGTAGTCCAGCATCAAAAGAACCATTAAGGGCTCTTCCCATCTTTAAGCTCCAATTGTAGGCAAATAAGCACCCTTGAACCAATTTGAAACTGATTGCCAAATTTTAACTCCGACGCAGCTTCAATCATTCCAATCTGACTCGTCAAGGTCCTTTGTAGTTGTTTCGCTCTCGCTCTTGTCATTGGACCATCTGAATCCTCTTGCATATTTGATTTACCTTTACGAGATGGATTATCATTCCCATGATGCACATCATCAGCCCCGGGTTGATAATGATTTGTCCTCAAATCATAATCGTCGTCATCATCCAAGTATGGAGTCAAGTCTTTCACATTAAAAGTAGCTGATACATTGTAATCACCAGGAAGATCTACCTTATACGCATTATCATTCACCTTCTCTATAATCCGAAATGGACCATCAGCTCTTGGCATCAACTTGGACTTGCGTTTGCTTGGAAATCTGCCCTTACTAAGATGAATCCAAACAAGATCACCAGGTTCAAACCTAACCATTTTCCGCCCCTTGTTAGCTTGTTTAGCATACTTTGTTGTTTTCTCCTCAATATGTAATCGAACCTGCTCATGTAGTTTCTTCATCAATTCTGCCTTTCTAATTCCATCCATAGATGTCCTTTTATCAATTGAAATATGAATAAGATCAATAGGAACACAAGGATTAAAGCCATACACAACCTTAAATGGTGAAAATTTTATAGCCCTATGCACACTACGATTATATGCAAACTCCATAATAGGCAATATGCACACTACGATTATATGCACACTCCATAATAGGCAAACAAGTATCCCAACTCTTCAAATTCTTATGTATAACAACTCGTACCAAAGAAGATAAAGTTTGATTTACTACCTTAGTTTGTCCATCAGTTTGTGGGTGACATGCCATACTGAAAAGTAACTTTGTTCTAAGCTTCCTCCAAAGAGTCTTCCAAAAGTGGCTTAAGAACTTTGTATCACAATAAGAGATAATGCTTTTAGGAACTCCATGTAAACAAACAATCTCTTGAAAGAACAAATCAGCTATATGAACGACATCATCAGTTTTGTTGCAAGGAATGAAATGGGATATTTTAGAGAATTGATCAACCACAACCATTATTGAATCCTTTCTATGCTGTGTTCTTGGTAACCCCGGTACAAAGTCCATGTTAACATCCATCCATGGTTGCTTTGGAATAGGCAATGACATATACAACCCATATGCATTCTCTTTACCCTTAGCTTTCTTGCAAATAACACATCTTTCAATCACCTTGTACACATCACATAACATGTAAGGCTAGAAAAAATATTCTTTTAGTAACTCGTAAGTCTTCTTCTCCTTAAAATGACCACTAAGACCACCACTATGAGCCTCTCGCACAAGCAACTCTTGTAATGAACTTGAAGGAATACATATGTTATGTTATTTTATTATTCATAAAAAATCTAGAATAATTAAGAAAAAAGTTTAAAATTTAAAATTTAAAAATATTTTTTTTTCAAGTCAACCACATCTTTCCTTGAAAACCGATTCTACCAAGTCAATACAAGTCAAACCATGTCAACCAGGCTAAAAAATGGACTATTTCGGGTAAAAATCATCATTTCCAAAAAAAACCGAGTCCATCAAGTCAACCCGGGTCAAACCATGTTAACCAGGGTAAAAAATGGACTATTTCGGGTAAAAATCATCATTTTCGGTAAAAACCGAATCCACCAAGTCAATACGAGTCAAACCATGTCAACCAGGGTAAAAAACGTGTTTTCAGGCTGTTTTGGGTCAAAACCATCATTTTTTATCAAAACCGAGTCCATTAGGTCAATATGGGTGTAACCATGTTGATTGGGATAAAAAATGAGTTTTAGACTATTTTGGGTCAAAACTGTTATTTTTAGTCAAAAACCTGGTCCACCGAGTTGATTTCCATAGAAAGTTTTTTTATAATGTTTCAACATATTTTTTGGTAATTAAAATTGATTTTTAGCGGTTGAAACAAGTTTTCTTTGATACTGATTTGAGTTTTTATGTTTACCCCTATAAATATTTATTATTATATATAATAAAACAAAATTAATAATACAAATTTTTTGTCATAGTAAGTAGAGCAATTGTGCCGATGGTAGGCGAGGCAGCTGTAATAATGAAATTTTTCTTTAAAGCAGATCGTGCCACCATCATGATATTTTCATGTCTCCTCCTCATTGGCTATAAATAGCCAATGAAAATTCGATAGAAAAGAGGAGACGGGAAAAAGAAAGAAAAGAGAGTATAACTATTGAGGTTTTTTTTTACTTTTTCTTTGCGTGAGTAAGATATTGATTAAAAAAAGACAATTTGAAAAATATCAAAAATATCCTAACCATTAGATCTAATAGTGTTTAATTCTAAGCCTTTAATTTAATAAGATACAATAGGGCTTACCGCACTGGATTAAAACTCAAGTTCATTTTAGCCCTTAAAACAATCTGCCCTTCGATCCTGTTGTGCCACGTCATCCGGTGCACGAAGCACTCGGTGCACCGCGCCACACCAGATTAAAGATTAGCCCATCCAGACCGTCTGATCAACTTGCAGATCAAGCCAATCACTGCCAAAGGATTAGTTCATACGTGATCTAATGGTTCAAAACCTTCCGCGACACCAATGTACCATGTTAAATTTTACATCGTAGCAAAACCACAGACTCTCTCTCCCTTCTCGCCGGCGACTCTCTCTATCTTTCATCTGATCTCCTACATCCAACCTTTTAAAGCCTCTGAACCACCACAAAAAGCTTAATCACCTCCTATAAAGCAAAACCTAGGCAGGTTTCATCTCTCTCTCCACCTTATCTGGTCGAAAAAAGGTTGCGACTTCTTCGACCACCAGAAATTCAAACAGTTGATACTCCTTCATCAACCATCAAAGGCTATCAAAACCATCGTCATCAAAATCCTCTCTATCAAATCTACTAGAATCAACCATTCTTTGGCAGGAAATCATGCCAAAAAATTCTTTGGCAGTAATTTTTTGGATTCCTAATGGTATTTTTAATATTTTTATATATAAGTATTTGAAAATTTTCTTGCATGTTGTAAACAAGAAAAAAAACAAAAATAAATATAAAAGGAATAATGACGCAGGTCCAACACCCATCTTATCATGCCATCGTTCGTGGTTCCAAATCCCAATTACCAAGTATGGTTATGCCATTTCTCAACGATATCAAAATAATTTTTTGTTTTATAAATGAATATTGTTTGTCGATATGTCTTTTTTTAGAAAAGGACCGATGTCAAAAATTTAAATACCAAATATGGATTATGTCCATTATTTCTTTTTAGTAACTGATTAGTACTTAAAAGTGCATTTTTATCATGGTTTTATATCATCATTTTGCAGTTGAAGTAT
>NW_011501295.1:0-3820 GCF_000495115.2 Populus euphratica | reverse complement strand
TCAAACATTGTTTGTCGTCATGTCTCTTTTATTTACAGAAAAGGACTGGTGTCAAAAATTTAAAAACAAAATATGGATTATATTCATTGTTTCTTTTTGTTAACTCAGACGTAACTCTCCTTTTAGGATTAAACATTGACATTTTAGATGAGTCTCCTAGTTTTAGAAACTGATGTCATTTTTTGACGTTTCTCCTATTTTTAGGGACCAACATTAACCATCTTTAAAAAATAAATTGCAAATAAGCTCAAAATCTAATAGCATTTGAATCAAATAAAAAAAACACACAAGTAAGGGTAACCTTTCTCTTGAAAGGATGTTTTAAAGGTGGTGTCTACCTTCCCTTAATCATAACTAGCCTAGTACTTGAATCTCTGGGACCAGTGTCTAATTTGGGATTTCTAGTTTCCTCAAATTACTAGATGGCGACTCCAATAAAATCTTCATTTCCCCTAATCGAGAAAAATCTTTTTTTTGTTAAATAAACAAAAGAGTGGAGCCGTCACCCAACGCCGAGTAGCAACACACATTCTGCCCATTTTGAACAAGTAACCTTCATGCATAAAGAACCCATCACAAGCTCCCTTTGAACATTCGGTAACCACATTAGCAAAGTAGGAATCATTAGCATACTGATCCTTTACTTATTCAAAACCCATCAGCCTTGCATTCAACATAAAGATAAGTGCATACCTCCTAGAAAGAGCATTAACAACCACATTAACTTGCCCTTTCTTGTACTTTATGGCATAAGAAAATGACTCTATAAAGTCCATCCATTTATCATGTCTTCGATTCAGCTTGCTTTGCCCCTTAAGATACTTCAAGGATTCATGATCAGTATGTATAACAAATTCTTTAGGCAACAAGTAGTGTTGCCATACCTCTAGAGCCCAAATCACAACGTAGAACTCCTTGCCGTAAATATAGTAGTTCAAATATGCTCCATTTAACTTTTCACTAAAGAATGCAATCGACCACTCTATTTCAAATGTTTTAACAAAGTTTGGAAGTGCTAAAACTAGAGCAATACACAACTTTTCCTCAATTAGCTCAAAAGCTTTCTGCGCATCTTCACTCCATCTAAACTTGTCCCTTTTTTCATGCATTCTGTCATAGGAGCAACAATAAAGCTGAAGTCTTTCACAAATCACCTATAGAAAGAAGCTAAACCATGAAAACTCCTCACATCAGCGATACTAGCAGGTTTTGTGACAGGAATAAAAGATTGATGTCTTCTCCCAAGTGTAGGAGTGTCAAAGTAATAAATAACCCAGCAAGATCGGGATTGAACCACAAGGAGGTTAATTATATAAATTATAGATAACAATAATACAATAACAATAGTAACAATATTAACAACCACAATAATAATAATAATAATAATAGTATGAT
Source organism: Populus euphratica (assembly GCF_000495115.2). NCBI lineage: Eukaryota > Viridiplantae > Streptophyta > Magnoliopsida > Malpighiales > Salicaceae > Populus > Populus euphratica. The sequence continues at coordinate 2,425 of NW_011501295.1, read as the reverse complement.
TAGTATTTAAAAGTGCATTTTTATCAAGGTTTTATATCATCATTTTGCACTTGAAGTATCAATAACTCCTTAACTAAAGTATGTTTTATAATAATATATCTAATAATATAAGATACGTTTAATTTGTGGTAAATGTCTATTTTAAATGCAGGCCTATCACATAAATGAAAGGATTGATTGATGAATTTAAGAATTGAAATTGAAAGGATAAAGAGATGCCCAAACTTAGAAAAGAGACATCGGTGCAATCCAAACCGGAACACTGTTCGGTAATTAGGTCATATCTGGAGCTATAGATCTCATATTTAGGTCTACTTTATATGGATGGAAAGGTAAGATATAGGCATCCAACGTTCATATGGAGCCCAAGATTTAAAAAGGCCATTTTCAAGTTCCAATTATAGCAACAACATAGAAGTCTGAATCTGTCCTCCAACCCGAGCATTGTTCAATATTTGGCCCATATCTAGAGTTCTAAAAGTCCAAATGACCTCCCTGTGGTTCGACCCCGGTCTTGCCGGGTTATTTATTACTTCGACACTCCTACACTTGGGAGAAGACATCAATCTTTTAATCGTGTCAATTTTTTGGCGTCGTTGCCGGGGAGGTAAGTTGTACAAATTATATTATTTATTTTATTTTCTCTTTTCACTTTTCTTGTATATAACTTTGTTTCTTTTTTTCTTGTTTCTTCTTCTTTTGTTTTCTTTTTCCTTTTATTCTATTCCTACAAGTGCATGAGAGTGTGGTCACGTATATCAAGTGGTAGACTTTGTAGGGTATCCTCATTATTTTCAGAAAATATGGCCGAAGAAGATAATCAATCACTTCATAATGAGAATAATGAGAATAACCGTGCTAGAAAACTTAGAGACCACATGAATCCCACAAGAACAAGTGCACCATCATGCATAGTTTTTCCTCCCGATGCATCTCATTTTAATTTTAAGTCAGGCATTATTCAACTTTTACCTTCTTTTCATGGTTTAGAATTGGAAAATCCATACTTGCATTTAAGGGAATTTGAGGAGGTTTGCAACACATATAATAATTTAAATTGTAGCATAAACACCATCAGATTAAAGCTTTTTCCTTTTTCATTAAAAGATAAATCTAAAACATGGCTACAAAATTCAAGACCAGGATCCATTTGTGCTTGGGATGAAATGCAACAACAGTTTTTAAAGAAGTTTTTCCCATCTCATCGAACAAACTCTTTCAAAAGACAAATCACCACTTTCACTCAAAAACCAGGTGAAACATTTTACCAATGTTGGGATAGGTATCGAGACTTGCTTAATACTTGTCCTCATCATAGTTTTGAAACATGGAGATTGGTTTCATATTTTTATGAAGTGTTAACACCTAGAGATAGGCAAATGGTTAAATTGATGTGCAATGGAACTTTTGAAGATAAAGTCCCTAATGAAGCAATGGAGTACTTAGACTTGTTAGCTGAAAATGCTCAAAATTAGGACATCGCGGGTGCTTATGAGGTACCGAGTAAAACTCAACCTCATACATCTAGTAGAGGTATGTACAAATTTAGGGAAGATCATGGCCTCCAAGCCAAGTTTGCATCTTTAGCTAGAAAAGTTGAGGCACTAGAATTAAAAAAAAGTGGTCAATTAAAATCTGTTGAAAACATTGTGTGTCAAATCTGTGAAACAAATGAACACTCAACCAATGATTGCCCAACCTTGCCTTCTTTTAAGGAATGTCTCCATAAACAAGCTCATGCTTTAAACAGTATCCAAAGGGCCAACCACAACCCATACTCCCAAACATACAACCCTGGTTGGAGAAATTTTAGTTGGAAGAGTGATAATAAAAATGTACAAACTTAACAACCACCGTTTCAAGCACACCACAATTTTCAAAATTCTCATGGATATGCACCTCCTTATGTTCCACCTCCTAGAAGAAATCTTGAGGAAACATTACATGCATTCATTGAAAAGCAAGAGACAATCAGCACTCAACTTGCTCAAAGCATAACAGATTTTAAAGATACTCTTGCAAAATTCACATCTGCTCTTAGTTTTCAAGAGAAAGATAAGTTTCCATCTCAACCACAGCAAAATCTCAAGGGAGCCAAACTTAGAAAAGAGATGTCGGTGCGACCAATACAATGCAAATGCAAGTAGTTCTGGAAGTCAACACATGGATCAAGTCAAATCAGTTATCACTCTTTGTAGTGGTAAGGCTATTCAAAAATCAATTCTTGAACCTTATGAGAAAGATGATGAGTTAATCTCTAAGGGTAAGGAAGGGGTTGAATCTGAACATTGCAAAGAAAAGACTGATTCCCCTCCAGCATTTTCATTTCCTCATGCCATGACCAATCAGGAAGAATTCAAGGATGAAAAAGGCACCGAAAATGTTGATGCGAATCTTTTATCAAAAGTGACAACAGATTCGACAC
>NW_011501384.1:35372-45128 GCF_000495115.2 Populus euphratica | reverse complement strand
GCAAGGTATTAAGAATTAGGAAGATAAAAAGATAAAACATGTTAATAACAATCTTTCTTGGATATAAACATTTAAAGCTCATGTTGAGTTTATATTATACCTATTCTAACACCATTAGAGAAACCTTTTCACCTTGACATAATTAACTTAGCTAAACATTAAGAAGGAGAAAAACATAAATAAACAATATAAGAACATAAACATAATATAAGCTAACTAAGTATAGGAAAGGAAATGAAAGAGCATAAACAAGAGATTACTATAGCATAAAAGAAAACTTGAACATTACAAAGATGTAGAGAGAAAGCAAGAAGATAACTTTGATCTGAAAATTAATATGACTAAATACATGGACAATGCCTCCTTTTATAGGCTAAGTTTCAGAACTATTGATTGATTGAAGAATTGGTGGGCATCCATTGATTTGGTGGCTGGTTTTTGACATTAATGGCTGCTGGTTTTTTGATATTGTGGGCTGATTTTTGATATTGTTGGCTGGCCAAAACATCATTGCTCACATCAGAATTATAGCCAACTGAATTATGGAAGCTGTGGGCAATTGTCTCAGCTTTCCATAAAAAAAACCAGAGCTCATTTGGACTTCTAGAACTCAAGATATGAGCCAAAAATCGAATAGTGCTTGAGCTGCAGGACAGCTTCCGACGTCTTCGTTGTTGCTAAGATTTGGGCTTGAAAACGGCAGAACTGAGTCTTTGACTTCATATGAAAGTTGTAGGTCTATGTCTTACCTTTCCATCGATATAAAATGGACCTAAATCTGATATCTACAGCTCCAGATATGATCAAATTACTGAATGGTGTTCGAGTTTGGAATGCACCAGCAACACTTTGCTAAGTTTGGCCTTCTTTTTATCCTTTCAATTTCAATCCTTAAACTCATCAATCAATCCTTTTATTTATGTGATAGACCTGCATTTAGGATGAACATTTACCATGAATTAAAGGTTTATTATATTTTTAGACTTGCTAATATAAAACATGCTTTTGTTAGGGAATTTAATGATACTTTAGGTGCAATATGATGACATAAATCCTTAATGAGAATGCAGTTTTAAGTACTAATCACACACATGTTAGACTCCTTGGTCCATGTTTCAAGATGGGATGGATGGGGAGCCCACAGGCCGATGCCTAGAGCGCGCATGTGCCGGGGCACGCCGCTACGGCGCACGATGCGATCCACGATTGCGGCGACGGTGTCTCCTCGGGCGTTTCAAGGGCCCGGGCTTGGGCCGCCACCGCGATCCGCATCGGTCCACGCCCCGAGCCGATCAGCGGATCGACCGTAACCGTTCCACATCTGACCTGGGCGCATCGCCGGCCCCCATCCACTTCCCTCCCGACAATTTCAAGCACTCTTTGACTCTCTTTTCAAAGTCCTTTTCATCTTCCCCTCGCGGTACTTGTTTGCTATCAGTCTCTCACCCGTATTTAGCCTTAGACGGAATTTACCACCTAATTGGGGCTGCATTCCCAAACAACCCGACTCGCAGACAGCACCTCGTGGTGCGGCAGGGTCCAGCCACGACAGAGCTCTCACCCTCTCCGGAGCCCCTTTCCAGGGGACTTGGGCCTGGTCCGCCGCTGAGGACACTTCTCCATACTAAAATTCAGACGCCGCGGGCGCCAGATTCTCAAACTGGGCATTTCCCGGTTCGCTCGCCGTTACTAGGGGAATCCTTGTAAGTTTCTTTTCCTCCGCTTATTAATATGCTTAAACTCAGCGGCTAGTCCTGCCTAACCTGGGGTCACAACAAGGGCATCCTAGAAGGTCGATGCCCGAGGGTCCAGGAGATCCCGGGGGCGACGGGCACGCGCACAACAGTGTCCGAGGGTCTCTCAACCACCGCTCCTCGTGGCGACCGTCGCCGAGGACTCAATTTTGGGCCAGCATCGAGCGGGAGCGCTCGGGAGACCAGTATCCACCCCTGCCCTTATGAGCCGAGGGGAGTGGGGGCCATAGTGCGTGACACCCAGGCAGACATGCCCTCGACCAGGAGGCCTCGGGCGCAACTTGCGTTCAAAGACTCGATGGTTCACGGGATTCTGCAATTCACACCAAGTATCGTATTTCGCTACGTTCTTCATTGATGCGAGAGCCGAGATATCCATTGCTGAGAGTCGTTTGGATTATATCACCAGAAGAAGGCGCGCCCCCGGCACCCAGGGCTACTGGGGCGCGCTCCTAGTACTCGATTTACTTGAGGCTTCTCGCGTCGGGGTTCGTTTGTGAGCCGCGCGGGGCGCGAATGCGTCCCTCCACGGCCCACGAGGACGCGAGGGGCGGGTGCCCCCCGAGCCCAGCATGTCATACCACGGGTTCGCGGGTCGTTCTGCTAGGCAGGTCTCAACAATGATTCTTCTGCAGGTACACCTACGGAAACCTTGTTACGACTTCTCCTTCCTCTAAATGATAAGGTTTAGTGGACTTCTCACGACGTCACCGGCGGCGAACCGCCCACGTCGCCGCGATGCGAACACTTCATCGGACCATTCAATCGGTAGGAGCGACGGGCGGTGTGTACAAAGGGCAGGGACATAGTCAACGCAAGCTGATGACTCGCGCTTACTAGGAATTCCTCATTGAAGACCAACAATTGCAATGATTTATCCCCATCACGATGAAATTTCAAAGATTACCCGGGCTTGTCGGCCAAGGCTATAGACTCATTGAATACATCAGTGTAGCGCATGTGCGGCCCAGAACATCTGAGGGCATCACAGACCTGTTATTGCCTCAAACTTCCTTGGCCTGGAAGGCCATAGTCCCTCTAAGAAGTTGGCCGCGGAGGGTCACCTCTGCATAGCTAGTTAGCAGGTTGAGGTCTCGTTCATTAACAGAATTAACCAGACAAATCGCTCCACCAACTAAGAACGGTCATACACCACCACCCATAGAATCCTATATGCCCTCTTTGTCAAAATGCTGATGAGTCTCATGCCCATCTGTTCTTCAATTGTGACTGGTCATCTTCTCTTTGGAGAAAAGCCAAACACTGGCTCAAGCTTCATAATAATATGTCTTCCTTAAGTGCAGCCACCAAGGTTTTACAAAACAAGAAAAAAGGGCTTCAGCCGAGAATGAGAAGGGTCTCTCTTGCTGTTCTTGTCTATTTAATTTGGGAGGAAAGAAACAGGAGAATATTTGACAACACCAGCAAATCAGTCGAGAGTATTTTCAGAAAATTTTAGATTCTGTTTTATACTATATTGTATTTCCATGAAAAAAATCACCTTGCCTACAGTGTTGCTTTCTGAATGGATTGGTTGGGGTAGATTGACGTGCATGGACCTGCATGGTTTTCTTGTCCCTGCATGGCCTAGTTTTCCTCGTACCTGCATGGGGTTGAAGAAGTTTGTGGCTGGTTTTTGCTTTTGCATGGTTGCGAATTTGTCTGCATGGACTGAGCCGGTGTTGTCATGCTTTGACTGGCTGGTTGCTTAGACGTGAATGGGCTTCTGCATGGCTTCTTGTCCTGCATTGATGAGCATCTGTTTGGGTCTTGTCTTGGCTGTTTGCTGGGACAGCTATTGGCCAATGTCATTCACGTCCCTGCATGGAAATCATCATGGATGGAGTAGTTGCTGTTGTGCTGTCATTTGGATGAGGGCTAGACGTGGTAGCCTTGGTTCTGCATGGGGGTTGAGCAGCTGTTCACTGGTGCTTCACTGCTATTGGCCTATTTTTTTTTTTCAGCTTTATCTGGGATGGCCCTCCTCCTTGCATGGCTGAATATTAATTGTGATTCTGCATGAATAGCTGGTTGTGTCTTTGCATGGATGAGTTGTGTGCACGGCTTCCTTGCCTTGCTGGCTGGATGTGCTGTTAGCTCTCGATGGATTCCCCTATTTTGGCTTCGCTGGCAGGTTGCTTAGCTTGGCTGGTTGTGCGCTATAATTTCTCTGGTTTGTTTTAAATGTGGCTTCTATTGGCCTCGGGGTAGTTTATTAAATGTTATTTTTCATGGGAGCTTGTTCCCATTTTGGTTTAGGGTATTAGTTGCCCAATCTCTGTATATATTTTGTGTTTTGCCATTTTTGTGGCATGGTTACTTTTGATCTTAATATATATTCTTACATTTGATCAAAAAAAGAAGCTACTTTGATATTGGCAAGTATCTTACTTATGCAGGGTGTCTGGAGCTCCTCCGGTCTGTTCTTTTTGGGAAAGTCTAGTTTTGGTTAAATATATTTCCTATTCCTGCAATAGTGATGAGGAGCATTATTAGCATTTGCAGAAACTTTCTATGGACAGGGGATGCCCGTCGTGGTTCATCAGCTCTTGTTGCTTGGAAGAATGTATGCATGCCTAAAACAGAGGGTGGGCTAGGTTTATTTGATCTTTGTGCCCGCAACAAAAGCTTTCTTAGCAAGCAATTATGGCATATTCATCTCAAAACAGACTCAGTATGGATTCGTTGGATTCATCACTTCTATTTGAGTTGTGGCACCATTTGGACCATCCAAGCACACCATTCCTCTTCCCCGCTATGGAAAGCAATCATCTCTGTCAGGGATCTTATTCTCCAACACTGTGGTAACTTAGAAGGGGAGTGTGTCTCCTTGATGAGTAACTGGTCTCGTTCTGCAGGTCCTTTTCTAACCCATGCATATGATTTCTTCAGACCGGTTGGCTTAACCATCCCATGGGGTCGAGTCGTTTGGGAGCAATGGTCCATGCCCAAATACAGTTTCATATTATGGCTAGCAGTCCTGGGTAAGCTTCGCACCAGGGACAGGTTGTGGTTTATCCCTACTGACCTCTCTTGTGCTTTCTACCAGTGTGAGGAAGAATCCCATGCTCACCTGTTCTTCACTTGTAGCTGGACGAGACTTTTATGGGGTAAGATAAAGTCTTGGCTTAGAATTGGCAGGAGGATGATGACCCTCAACAGCGCACTTCATGGGTTGTATTCCAGGAGATCGAATATGTAGTCTCGGATGCGAAGAGTCTCTTTGGCCCTCACGGTGTATCTCATCTGGGAGGAAAGAAATCATCGGGTCTTTGATGCAAAGTCTAGAGGAGTTGACATCGTATTCAGGAGATTCCAAATTTTGTTTTATATTGTATTTCATTTTCATGAAAAAGATCATCTTCAATTGGCTATTGGGTGAGCACTTTTCCTTTGGTTGGAAGGCTGATTTGGCAGGGCGTAGGTTTTTGAGGCATGCATGGAGATTATGCATGCATTTCTACGTGCATTATCTGCTGTCTGGCCCACCACCTTCTCCCAGGTTTTGGAGCTCACGGTTTTTCTTCTTCAGCTATGTTAATTCGAGTCTGCATGGCTCATGCATATTGCTTCACGTCCCACCAGTTTCTGTTGTGCCCCTTTCTCTTGTTACGTGGCTGCATCAAATGGATCCGGGGCTCCCTATGTCAAGGATGTCAATTATATGTCAATGGCTCCCTCTGCTGAAGGCGGCATCTTCTCAACTGCATGGTTGGCTGCCTTTCCACATGTCCGCCTCGTATGTCTATTGGCAGAAGGCGGCATCTCCTCAGCTGCATGGAAAGGTCTGCTGTCCTTTAATTAGCTACATCTGCCTCTGCATGGCTAATTTGGTGGAAGAGCCTATGCATAGATGTCTTCGTGTCTTCGCACGGTGGGCTTGGGATTACTATGTTTCTGCATGATGTGATGATGAAAGGGCTTTGCATCCACATGCATGTGGCCTATTTGCTCTAAAACTTTAGCTGCTGGCGGGTCTTCGGTCCCGGTCCCATGCTTCTTGGCTGATCTTCGGCCATCTCTATGTATTCCCTTGAGTTCGCTGGTCCTTGTATATGCATGGTTGAGATGTTGCCACCTGTTTCTCGGTTGTTGCTGAGCCTCTGGTGGTGGCAGTTGTTGGTTTGCTTGTCCGGAGGACATGGGTCTCTTTCTCCATTTCCCACTTCTCATGAGATGTGTTCTCTTTGTTTGCATTGTCTGGCTGCAAGTGGTTCCTTTCCACGTGGGAGCTTTATAACTGCATGGTGCTCTTCAGCTGGCCTCCATTGTTGGCTTCGGGTACAATCCTTTTTTGTTTCCAGCAGCTTCGGTGTTCTCCTTCCAGCTCATGTGGGGGTCCATAGCTTGCTTTCGGCGACAGTGTTTTTCCTGTCTCGTTCTTCATCTAGTTAGCATCTAGTTATGTTGATTCTCCTTTCTATGGATTGTAGTTTAGCCCTCTAAGGAAGCCTGTTCCTTTCCTTAGTTCGCCCTTGATTCTGGACTTGCTGGCTCTCCCAGCTTTGTATATTTTTTGATCTTTTTTATACACTTACATTTTGATCAAAAAAAAAAAAGAAGTTACTTTGATCTTAGAAAGAGCTCTCAGTCGCGCTCTCAGTCAGAGACAGAGAGAATCTAGAGAGAGACGCTCTCCTCCTTCATGGAGAGGATTCCCTCTTGTCTGCTGGTGCTTCTTGCTCTGTGATTGTTCTCTGTTTAGTGCCTCAATTTTTCTCCATTTCACTGCTCCCCAGTCATCGTTCTCCCGTCATCTTGGTTTTTCCCGCCTGTCCCCTCGCCATTTTTTTCAAATGGCTAAGAACAAGAGAAAGCCTACTTCTACTGTAGCTCGTAGACAAGACGCTTCACCTGCACATACTGCTGGTCCCAAGGTTCATCATCATGATGGTGATGGTTCAGTGATTCTAGCCCTCCCGTTTGTTCCTGCTACTGAACTTGGTGTGGTTCCCTGTACATCTTGCCCAGATCCTTCCCTTTTGCCTCCAACTTCACCTCGTGGAGTGGGTCCTGGTGTTGTCCACCCTGCTCCCACGCTGGTGGCCGCCTCTGGTTCTACTCATTTGGATGTTGGTTTGGTAGAAGATTGTACTCTCGTTTCTGATGATGAGATCCTGGATGAGGATCAGCTGGATTTTAATTTTTCTGATGAAGAGTGTGTTGACTCCCCTCCAGTCCCTATTTCTCCTGCTGCTCCAAAACTGCCTTCCCCATCTCCTGTACTACCTACTGAGCAGGCCCCCTCCTCCTCTTCCCCACAACCAAATAGGGTGGCGCCTCCCTCTTCATCTCCTGGTGATCGAGAGCAAGCACCCTCAGCCGTTGCAGGTAAGCCTCCCCCTGCTACTAATAACAAATGGCGGGACCTCGTCCTTTCAAATAGATCTACTGTCTCTTGCACTAAACTTCAAAATTTTTCCCTTAATCATCTCTCTCGAACCTGTGCTATATCTCCTGAGGATATTCAGCCAAAATTTGAAGTTTGGAATTTCTTTGCTGTGGGCTATGTTTTTGGTCAAAGCCCTGGTTTCAGAGCTCTACAGAGTATTATTTCCAATGTTTGGAATTGCGAAGCCACCCTCACTATCCATGATTCGGGATGGCTGATCTACAGATTTAAAACAGAGGAGGATAAGCTTTCAGTCCTTCGTGGAGGTCCCTATCTGGTGTATGGCAGGCCTCTTGTTCTTCGGCCTATGACAAAATTCTTTGACTTCTCCAGCACAGAGATGTCGAGGGTGCCGGTTTGGGTAAAGTTTCCCAACCTCCCTCTATTCTGCTGGTCCCCAGTTTGCTTATCGAAGATAGCCAGTGTCATTGGGAAGCCTATTCAATGTGACCAGCTTACCTCCAATCTTACCCGAATGTCTTATGCTAGAGTGCTAGTGGAAATTGATCTCCTTGAGGAACTCAGGCATTCAGTGGAAATTTCTTTGCCTGAGGGTCTCACTTTGCACCAAAAAGTTGTCTATGAGACTCTGCCCAAGTATTGTAACTTCTGCCATATGCTTGGCCATACTCGTCTCCTCTGCTCCCAAGCTGCTGCTTCCCAAAAACCACCTTCGGTCCAGGCTGCTACAACTGTTACAGGGATAGTTTTCAGTAGATTGGGCCCTCAACCCCCATCTCAGGCTCCTCCTACAGTGGCGAAGGACCAAACTCATGACTAGGAAGATTCAGTGGCTCCCGAGGTGACAGTTGTTCCAGAAGCTACCCTTGACAACTCCAACGAATGGGTCACAGTTGACTCCAGGAAAACTAGCAAACAACGTAAGGGTAAGGCTGTTGCAGTCTCTGAGCCAGTGCATATTGACAACTCCCTTGCTACTCCCCCCCCTCCTATTTGCACAAGTTCTGTTCAGCACTCCCCGGGACCAAACCCATTGGTGGAAAACCCATGTGTTGGAGAAGCTCAACCCCTGGCAGGGCCTTCCCCTACTATTGCGGTTGTTACTGCTGAAGTCAATAATTCTGTTAGTGTTCCTTCAGTGGCTGTGGTAGCCCAGTGTGGGGTTCGGACTCGAAACCAAAAGCAAAGAGGTCGTAGTGGAAGGGTCTCCCCTTCTCCTGCCAAACTATGATTATCCATAGCTGGAATATCAGGGGCCTTAATAATCCCCTGAAACAACATGAGGTAGTTCGCCTCATGAAAAAGAATAAGATGGATATGTGTGGTTTGCTTGAAACAAAATTGCTCCCTTCCAGAGTTGCATCTATGCATAAATTTCAGCTTAAGCACTGGCAGTATTTCTCCAATACAGATACAGCTCACACTGCTAGAATTTTAGTCTTTTGGAATCCAACTACAGTTCATGTTGATTTGCTTGCATCCTCTCCACAAGCTCTTCACCTTTCAATCACGGGTTTAATCTCTCAGACTAGTTTTAAAGCCACTTTTGTCTATGGCTTCAATACCATGTCTGCAAGGCGCTCTCTATGGGTGGATTTAAGACAATGGTCCTCTAGTTGTCCTTGGCTGGTTCTTGGTTACTTTAACTCCTTGCTCTCCTCAGCTGATAAACATAATGGTGAGGCTGTCTCCTCTTATGAAACCTCTGACTTTCGAGACTGTTGCCTTGATCTAGGTCTTCGGGATGTTAATTACACTGGATGTCATTTTAGTTGGACCAATGGCACTGTTTGGAGCAAGCTCGACAGGGTCCTAATTAACCCCTCATGGTCATCTTTACAAAGTCGTACTCATGTCCACTTTGATTCTCCGGGAGCTTTTACTGATCACTCTCCAGCATTAGTAAAGCTGAATCCATATGAGCAGGGTAGGTGTCCTTTTAAATTCTTCAATATGTGGGCTACTCATGATCAATTCTTGGATGTTGTCTCTGCTTGTTGGTCCTCTCCAGTCTATGGTACCCCCATGTATATACTCTGCCGCAAACTCAAGCTATTGAAAGGGCCCTTGAAAGAGCTAAATCGACTTCATTTCAGCCATATCTCAAAGCGAGTCTCTTGCTTGGAGTCTCACCTGGATAATATTCAAACTGCTTTTTAGCAAGATAGGGATAACTTGCATTTGCTTGAACAAGAGAAGTTAATACGATCCAAGCTCTCCTTTCTGAAGTTTGCGGAAAAACAGACGCTCTCTGGATAATAGACGCTCTTGTAGCTTACTTGAGGAAATTTGCAGCTGGCTGTCAGCTCCCTCGGCATGGCGGATAGCTGGTCCTACTTGGCCTTCCGATCTCCATTATTTAGCTCTCCCTCTGGTTCGGCTTTATTGGGTGTAGGTTCAGACGTGCATGGCAAGGGGTTGGTTATGCATGCAAATTCATGTGTTATAGGCTCTAGTCGGGGCCGCCCCAGATGAATTAGTGCCCTCTGTTCCCATTGAGAATTGTTTTCACGTCACTGCATGGCTCATGCACTCTCTCCATGTACCATGTGTCTCAACAATCAGGGTCGGCGCCTCTTTTGCTACAGGATGATTAGTACTTAAAAGTGCATTTTTATCATGGTTTTATATCATCATTTTGCACTTGAA
>NW_011501384.1:294-28851 GCF_000495115.2 Populus euphratica | reverse complement strand
ATTATTATTATTATTATTATTATTATTATTATAGTTATTGTTGTTATTGCTATTATTGTTGTTTATAATTTGTACAATTAACCTCCTTGTGGTTCGACCCCGGTCTTGCCGGGTTATTTATTACTTCGACACTCCTGCACTTGGGAGAAGACATCAATCTTTTCGTCGTGTCACAGGACATGGTGATATAATTATGGTTCGCTTAATTAGTTTCTATGGGTTTCCTTTGGTAATCCATGGTTCCTATAGTCTTCGGGTTTCTAGCTTATCCAATGCTGTCCTCGTCAGCTGGCGGTGTCTCTGCATGGCATGGGGGTTGAGCAGTTATCCTTGCCAGTTATCCTATGGTTCTATTTGGCATGAATAATTGGCGGTTTCTCAGCATGGCTGGGCTGTCTTCATTGACCTCCTGGCTGATATAATGTTGGCTTCAGCTTATCTCCTTGCCTCGGCTTAATTTCCTTTGTCTTGGCTTGGCTGCCAGCTACAGTGTTCTGGGCTCTCATGATTCCTCATTTCTGCATGAGTGATACATCTGCCAGCTACAGTGGGAACTTCTGATTGGCTATATTTTGTTCTCCAAACATAATGATACATCTGTCCACATTTTTTTTTCATGTTCGTTGCCCCTATTCTTGGATGCTAGTGTATTTATATGTTCTGGTTGGCTCCTTCCTGGGCTGTCTCGTTCTTCTTGGTCCAACAAAATTCTGGTTGGGATTGAGCATCTTTAGCTGGCTGGTTATTCTCTTTCAATCTTGCCATCCTGGTGGCCCCCGTGTTCTTACTGTCTTGCTCTTTTCTTGGCTGAACCTCCTTTATCTCTGCAATGTTGGCTGACAATTTCCATGTTTTCCGTATCATTCCGCGGGTTGTCTAGCCCTCGATTCACGTCCCTGCATGGAGCTCTTGAGTTTGCTGCTAGCTACTGGCCACTATTTGTGGCTGTTATTGTTCTAAATTTCTATGGCTGACTTTATGACAGGTGTCTATCTCTGATGGCTTGTGGGGTTGCATACCTCAGCTTTGTTTCAGCTTCTAGGGTCTGGTCCTTCCATGGCAAGCTAGGCTTCTGCGCGTTTTATCTTCGTGTTGATAATCTCTGTCGTGAGATTATTTCCCTTAGTGCTGTTTTCTAAGGAGATTGTTTCGCATTTGTTTTGTTTCGGGTATTTATTACCCTTGTATATGTTAATGTTTTGTTTTGCTGCTTTTGTGGCATGGGGACTTTTGATCTTAATATATTCTTACATTTGATAAAAAAAAAAAGAGTCAAGCTGGTAGAGAGAGAATCTAGAGAGAGATGCTCTCCTCCTCCATGGAGTGGATCCCCTCTTGTCTACTGGCGAAACTTGTTGTTTGATTCTACTTTGTCTCGTTACTCATCTCTTCTCTGTTCCTTTGCTCCCCTTCCCTGTCTTCTCCTCATCCAGATTTCCCCCCCTTGTTTCATCTTTTCCCGCCTGTTTCTTTTTTCAAATGGCGAAGAACAAACGAAAGGCTACTTCTACTGTAGCCCGTAGACAAGACTCTTCACCTACTAGTGTTGCTGGTCCCAAGGTTCATGATCACGATGGTGATCATTCAGTGATCTTAGCTCTCCCAACGGTTCCTGCCACTGAACCCGGTACAAATCTCGGTGCACTTAGTCCAGTTCCTCCCCCCTTGCCTTCATCTTCATCTCGTGATGTGGGTCTCAGTGCTCCTCATCCTGCTTTAGAGATGGTTGATGCCTCTGGATCTAGGAATTTGGATGTTGTTCTTGTGGAAGACTGCAAGATTGACTCTGAAGATGAGATCCTAGATGAGGATCAAATAGACTTTGGCTTTTCAGATGAAGAAGGTACTGATTCTCCCCAAGCCCTTGCTATGCTTCCTACAAGGAACTTGTCCTCCCCTCGTCTCCTAATCCCAGCTGAGTAGAAGTGTGCGCTAGCTTCCTCTTCATCTCCTATTAGTCGAGACCCTGCACCCTGCACTGTTGCAGGTAAAAATTCCTCTGCTCCTAGTAGCAAATGGCGAGATCTATTCTTCTCTAATAGATCTACTGTTTCCTATACCAAACTTCAAAATTTTTCTCTTAACCACCTCTCCAAAACTTGTGCCATATCCCTTGAGGATATACAACCCCAATTTGAAGTTTGGAATCTATGTGCTGTGGGCTATGTTTCTGGAAAAAGCCCTGGTTACAGAGCCTTAAACAGTATTATTTCCAATGTCTGGAAATGTGAGGCTACACTTACCACCTATGACTCTGGGTGGTTGATATACAAATTTAAAACAGAGGAGGAGAAACTTAAGATCCTTCGTGGGGGACCATATCTTGTGTATGGACGACCACTGGTTTTACGGCCTATAACAAAAATTTTTAACTTCTCCAATGAAGAAATGTCAAGGGTGCCGGTCTAGGTGAAGTTTCCAAGCCTTCCTCTGTGCTGCTGGTCCCCAGTTTGTTTATCAAAGATAGCCAGTGTTGTTGGGAAGCCTATCTAGTGTGACCAGCTGACCTCAAATCTTTCCCGCATGTCCTACGCACGAGTGCTAGTGGAAATTGATCTCCTTGAAGAACTCTGCCAGTCAGTCGAGATTTCTTTGCCTGAAGGTCCTACTTTGCATCAAAAAGTTGTCTATGAGAACCTCCCTAAGTATTGTAACTTTTGCCATGTCCTTGGCCATTGACGTCTTCTTTGTCCCAAAGCCTCTACTGCTACCAATCCAGTCTCTTCTGCTCAAACATAGGCCCAAGTTGTTCAAGCAGCAAAAGGGAGTGTTCTTAGTCGATTGGGTCCTCAGCTCTTCCACCAGGGTACCCCTCCTCCGACACAGATGCAAGGCCAAGCCATTCCCGTCAACTCTGAGGCGACAACTATTTCTGACACTGATCATGCTACTGAGGGTTGGATTATGGTGGAATCTAGGCGACAATCCAACAAGAAGTCTGGTCCTAGTCTTAAGGGACAGGAAGTGGCTATTTCTGAGGTAGAGTTAGCTCCTGTCACTCATTCCGCCTCTATATGTACAGGAACTGTCCAGCTTGTATCTTCTCCTAGACCTAATCCATTGGTGGTTCCTTCATATGCTCAAGATGGTTGGGTTTCTCCCCTTCCTAATGATGAATCGTTGACAGCACATCCTAGTGCTAACGAGACTCACAATCTCTCACCTGCCAAAACTACTCCTCTGGATGCTCATCCCGGTAATATTGCTATGGATGGAAATACTGCAAGAACTCCTTCATTAGAAGTGGCTGCAAGAAGTGGGGTCAGAACCCGTGATCAGAAGAACCGAGGTCGTAGTGGAAGGGTTCCCCCTTCCCCTGCACTCCCATGATAATTTATAGTTGGAACATCAGGGGACTCAACAATCCCCTGAAGCAGCATGAGGTAGTTGGCCTCATGAAGAAGTACAAAATGGATATTTGTGGTTTGCTTGAAACTAAACTTCCTCCCTCTAAGGTGGTTGCTTTGCATAAATTACGGCTTCAACATTGGAAATACATTTCCAATGCAGATGTTGCATCTACTGCTCGTATTTTAGTATTTTGGAATCCTACAACGGTTTCTCTTGACTTAATTGCTTCTTCTACTCAAACTATACATCTCTCTATCAATAGTTTAATTTCTCACTGTTGCTTTCGGGTCACTTTTGTCTATGGGTTCCACTCGGTTTCTACTAGAAAGACCTTATGGGCAGACTTGAGACGCTGGAACCCCTCTTGCTCCTGGATGGTCATGGGGGACTTCAACTCTACGCTCTCCCCTTCGGACAAACATAATGGAGAGCCTGTCTCCTCTTATGAAACTTTAGACTTTCGAGAATGCTGCCATGATCTCGGTCTCCAAGATGCTAACTACTCTAGTTGCCACTATAGTTGGACCAATGACAATGTATGGAGCAAACTCGACAGGGTCATGATTAATCCATTATGGTCCTCGATTCATCACCAAACTCACGTCCACTTTGACACTCCTGGAGCTTTTACAGATCACTCCCTAGCCAAAGTTTGTTTGAGACAACATATACAAGGAAGGAGGAGTTTAAAATTTTTCAATATGTGGACCTCACATGATAAATTTCTGGATGTGGTCTCTAATAATTGGCACTCCGCTATCTATGGCACTCCAATGTATGTTCTTTGTCGCAGGTTAAAGCTCTTGAAAAGGCATTTGAAAGCACTCAATTGTCTTCATTTCAGCCACATCTCTGAAAGAGTATTGATTAGTACTTAAAAGTGCATTTTTATCACGGTTTTATATCATCATTTTGCACTTGAAGTATCAATAACTCCTTAACTAAAGCATGTTTTATAATAATATATCTAATAATATAAGATACCTTTAATTTGTGGTAAATGTTCATTTTAAATGCAGGCCTATCACATAAATGAAAGGATTGATTGATGACTTTAAGTACTTAAATTGCAAGGGCAAAAAGATGACCAAACTTAGAAAAGAGATGTCGGTGCAATTCAAACCGGAACACTATTCGGTAATTGGGTCATATCTGGAGCTACATATCTCAAATTGAGGTCTAATTTATATGGATGGAAAGGTGAGACATAGGCCTACAACTTTCATATAGAGCCCAAGATCTTAAAAGGCCATTTTCAAGTCCAAATTGTAGCAACAACAAAGAAGCCCGAATCTGTCTTCCAGCCCGAGCATTGTTCAGTATTTTGGCCATATCTGGAGTTCTAGAAGTCCAAATGAGCTGAATTATTACACAAGAAAGCTAAGACAATTGCCTACAACTTTCATGTTTTCAACTGGCTCCAATTTTGACGTTATCAATGATGTTTTTGGTAGACAAAAGAAGATAAGGATTGTCACCAAGTCAAAAGTTGGCCACCCACTTATCAATTAGTCATCAAATCAATAGTTCCCAATTTTGGCCTATAAAAGGAGGCATTTGTCATGCATTTAGGCATCTGGGTGTTGAGATCAAGATCATGCTCTTCCTTTCTCTCTTTGTATTTTTTGTAATGTTTATGTTTTGCTTTCATTAATATCAAGTTTATGCCTTTCATTTCCTTTCCTTTACTTAGTTAACTTTTATGTTCTTATTTTGTTTATTTATTTTTCTTTCTTTCATTATGTTTAGCTAAGTTTATTATGTCTTTATTATTATTATTATTATTATTATTATTATTATTATTATTATTATTATTATTATTATAGTTGTTGATGTTATTGTTATTGTTATTATTGTTGTTATTGCTATTACTGTTTTTTTATAATTTATACAATTAACCTCTTTGTGGTTTGACCCCGGTCTTGCCGGGTTATTTATTACTTCGACACTCCTGCACTTGGGAGAAGACATCAATCTTTTAGTCGTGTCAAGTTTTTGGTGCCGTTGCCGGGGAGGTAAATTTTGTATAAATTATAATTTTTATTTTCTCTTTTCACTTTTCTTGTATATAACTTTGTTTCTTTTCTCTTGTTTCTTTTTCTTTTGTTTTCTTCTTCCTTTTATTCTATTCCTACACGTGCATGAGAGTGTGGTTACGTACATCAAGTGGTAGACTTTGTAGGGTATCCTCATCATTTTCAGAAAACATGGCCGAAGAAGATAATCAATCACTTCATAATGAGAATAATGTGAATAACCGTGCTAGAACACTTAGAGACCACATGAATCCCACAAGAACAAGTGCACCATCATGCATAGTTTTTACTCCCGATGCATCTCATGTTAATTTTAAACCGGACATTATTCAACTTTTACCTTCTTTTCATGGCTTAGATTTAGAAAATCCATACTTGCATTTAAAGAAATTTAAGGAGGTCTACAACACATATAATAATTTAAATTGTAGCATGAACACCATCAGATTAAAGCTTTTTCCTTTTTCATTAAAAGATAAAGCTAAAACATGGCTATAAAATTTAAGACCAGGATCCATTCGTGCTTGCGATGAAATGCAACAACAGTTTTTAAAGAAGTTTTTCCCATCTCATAGAATAAACTCTTTCAAAAGACAAATCACCACTTTCACTCAAAAACTAGGAGAAACATTTTACCAATGTTGGGATACGTATCGAGACTTGCTTAATACTTGCCCTCATCATGGTTTTGAAACATGGAGATTGATTTCATATTTTTATGAAGGGTTAACACCTAGAGATAGGCAAATAGTTGAATTGATATGCAATGGAACTTTTGAAGATAAAGACCCTGATGAAGCAATGGAGTACTTAGACTTGTTAGCTGAAAATGCTCAAAATTGGAACATCGTAGGTACTTATGAGGCACCGAGTAAAACTCAACCTCATACATCTAGTGGAGGTATGTACAACCTTAGGGAAGATCAGGACCTCCAAACCAAGTTTGCATCTTTAGCTAGAAAAGTTGAGGCACTAGAATTGAAAAGGAGTGGTCAATTAAAATCTGTTGAAAACATTGTGTGTCAAATCTGTGAAACTAATGAATACTCAATCAATAATTGTCCAACCTTGCCTTCTTTTAAGGAATGCCTCTATGAACAAGCCCATGCTTTAAACAGTTTCCAAAGGCCCAATCATAACCTATACTCGCAAACATACAACCCTGGTTGGAGAAATAACCTAAATTTCAATTGGAAGAGTAATAATGCACAAAGTTCACCACCACAGTTTCAAGCACACCAAAATTTCCAAAATTCTTATGGATATGCTCCTTCTTATGCTCTACCTCTTAAAAGTAATTTTGAGGAAACTTTGTATGCATTCATTGAAAAGCAAGAGACAATCAACACTCAACTTGCTCAAAGCATAATAGATTTTAAAGATACTCTTGCAAAATTCACATCTGCTCTCAGTTTTCAAGAGCAAGGTAAGTTTCCATCTCAACCACAGCAAAATCCCAAGGGGCAATACAATGCAAATACAAGTAGTTCTGGAAGTCAACACATGGATCAAGTCAAATCAGTCATCACTCTTTGTAGTGGTAAGGTTATTCAAAAATCAATTCTTGAACCTTGTGAGAAAGATGATGAGTCAATCTCTAAGGGTAAGGAAGGGGTTGAATCTGAAAATTGCAAAGAAAAGACTGATTCCCCACTAGTACTTCTATTTCCTCATGCCATGACCAATCAAGAAGAAATCGAGGATGAAAAAGGCACCGAAAATATTGATGTGGATCTTTTATCAAATGTGACAATAGATTTGACACCCGACATCGCATTAATCGATGATTACTTTCCTGATGAATCCTTACTTTCTCTTAGTTCAATGCCTTGGTTTGCTAAAAATATCAGTTTTCTTGCTTCAGGATTTTTGCTAGCTCATTTGAGTATCGAAGACAAAAGAAAATTTTTGAGCGACGTGCAAAAATGTTATTGGGATGACCCTTACTTATTCAATTATTGCCCTGATCAAATATTTCAAAGATGCATTCCCCACAATGAGGTAAGTAATGTCATTAAATTTTATCACTCTAAAGCACGTGGGAATCATTTCTCGTCCAAAAAGAGGATTATAAAAATCTTAAAAAGTCAATTTTACTGGCCCACTATATTCAAGGAATCACATGCATTCCACAAAACCTGTGAAAATTGTCAAAAGGTGGGATTTATTTCAAAACACGGAGAGTCTTTAGATAATCTTCTATTGACTCTTAAGTCTCATCATAGTCAAGATAAGCATCGTGCAATTCATGATTTATGGCCAATATTCCATAAGGAACATGCTCAACATAGTCTTGGGAATCTGACTAAAAAAGACCCTGTTTGCTGGTTTTTAAGAAAACTAGATGGGAAGCCTATCCCTAACCTATAGAGGGCGTTTAAGCCGTTCTTAGACGTAAAACCAAGGAAAGATGTGAGCCACAATCACAACTACCTGTACATACACATGCTTTTTCAAAAGTAAATAAATAAATAAAGAGAGAGAATGTGTGTGAGACTCTAGCTAGCCTACATATAGGTGGTATGATTGCCTTTCTAATTTCTCATTTATAAAATCCTCTCTTCCTTCCTTTCATTTCTACTCAACCCATACATTCAACAAATACAAAAGTGTGTAGAAATGGCAAGTTCCTCAAGTCATCATATAAGAAATATTTGTGTTTTTGGTGGATCTAGTCTTGGGAAAGAAAAGAAGTTTTTAGAATCAGCAAACCATCTTGGTCAAGTGCTAGCTGAGAGAAATATTCATTTAGTATATGGGGGAGGTAATCTTGGGTTAATGAGAGGTGTGTCAATAGCTGCATTTTTAGGAGGTAGTCAAGTTTTGGGGGTCGTCCCCGAAGCTTTAGCACAAGGGGACATCATTGGAAAAATAATTGGAGAGGAACTTCAGGTCTCCACAATGTCAGCTCGCATGAATGCAATGTTTAACCATGCTGATGCCTTCATTGCTTTACCAGGTGGTCTAGGCACATTGGAAGAGATCTTTCATATTTCCTCTTGGGCCCAACTACACATTCACCATAATGGCCTTTTTAAATCTTGGGCTCCATATGAAAGTTGTAGGCCTATGTCTTACATTTCCATTCATATAAAGTAGACCTAAATATGAGATTTATAGCTCCAGATATGACCCAATTACCGAATAGTGTTCCGGTTTGGATTGCACCGACATCTCTTTTCTAATTTTGGTCATCTTTTTGCCCTTGCAATTTAAGTTCTTAAAGTCATCAATCAAACCTTTCATTTATGTGATAGGCCTGCATTTAAAATGAACATTTACCACAAATTAAAGGTATCTTATATTATTAGATATATTATTATAAAACATGCTTTAGTTAAGGAGTTATTGATACTTTAGGTGCAAAATGATGATATAAAACTATGATAAAAATGCACTTTTAAGTACTAATCAATATGAATCCTTGAACATGGTGGGTCAATAAGATTCATATTGCATGATTTTTGCAGTCATCTTTTTCTACGAGAAATGATCCTTATATGTCTTAGAGTGACAAAATTTAATGACACTACTTACCTCATTGTCGGGAACGCATCTTTGAAATATTTCATTAGGACAATATTTTAATAAATAAGGGTCATCCCATTAAAAGTTTTGCATGTTGCTCAAAAACTTTCTTTTATCTTGGTTATCCAAATGAGCTGGCAAAAATTCTGATGTAAGAAAATTGATATTTTTAGCAAACCAAGGCATTAAACTAAGAGAAAGTAAAGATTCATCAGGAAAGTAATTATCGATTGGTGTGATGTCGAGTGTTGAATCTGTTGTCACTTTTGGTAAAAGATCCGCATCAACATTTTTGGTGCCTTTTCCATCATTGATTTCTTCCTGATTGGTCATGGCATGATGAAATGTAAGTGGTGGTAGGGAATTGATTAGTACTTAAAAGTGCATTTTTATCAAGGTTTTATATCATCATTTTGCACTTGAAGTATCAATAACTCCTTAACTAAAGCATGTTTTATAATAACATATCAAATAATATAAGATACCTTTAATTTGTTGTAAATGTTCATTTTAAATGCAGGCCTATCACATAAATGAAAGGATTGATTGATGAATTTAAGAACTGAAATTGAAAGGACAAAGAGATGGTCAAACTTAGAAAAGAGATGTTGGTGTAGTCCAAACCGGAACACTGTTTGGTAATTGAGTCATATCTGGAGTTGTGGATCTCAAATTTAGGTTTACTTTATATGAATGGAAAGTAAGACATAGTCCTACAACTTTTATATGGAGCCCAAGATTTGAAAAGGTCATTTTCAAGTCCAAATTATAGCAACAACAAAGAAGTCTGAATTTGTCCTACAGCCCGCGCATTGTTCAGTGTTTGGCCCATATCTAGAGTTCTAGAAGTCCAAATAACCTCTATTTTTTTTTCCTGGAAAGTTAAGACAATTTCCTACACCTTTCATTTCAAGTGCTTCCAATTCTAATGTTATCAATGACATTTTCAGTAGACAAAAGAAGATAAGGATTATTACCAAGTCAAGAGTTGGCCACCTGACACGACTAAAAGATTGATGTCTTCTCCCAAGTGTAGGAGTGTCGAAGTAATAAATAACCCGGCAAGACAGGGGTCGAACCATAGGGAGGTTAATTGTACAAATTATAAACAACAATTATAAACAACAACAATAGTAATAACAACAATAACAATAATAATAGCAGCAGCAACAACAACAACAACTACAACAACAACAACAACAACAACAATAATAATAATACTAGTAGTAGTAGTAGTAGTAATAATAATAATAATAATAATAAAGAAAGAGAAGAAGAAGAAAAAGATGAGAACTTGGAGATAGAATATTAGTGTAAAGATTAAACAATGATAATAATAAATGTCAAGGTTAGAGGTTCCACTAATGATATGTCAAACAAGTATAGTATAAACTCTTATTATTGAATTGGAAACCACACACGACGGAGGTTCCAATCTGATTATAGATTGTTAACATGATTAAATTAGCCATCTTATTCGATTAATGTTAATACTTGTAAATCTCGTCAAGCATTCATGATTATAACTTATGTTAACAACAAATCAAGTTCCTTTCATAGCTCAGGTGTCGGTTATACCATACAGTATGGGCTATGAAACTGCCAAGCATTTGTTGTACCAAGTGTTATACAACATAAATAAAGATTAGTCATTTAACAAGCAAAGTATTAAAGAGTGAACAAGATAACAAATATAAAATATATTAGTATCAAACATTAAAGTCCATATTAAGTTTACACTATACTTATTCTTACTCCATTAGTGTAACCTTTTCACCTTGACATAATAAACTTAGCTAGACATAATGAAAGAAAGAAAAAAATAAATAAACAAAATAAGAACATGAATAAGATTAAAGTTAACTAAATAAGTGAAAGGAAATGAAAGGCATAAACTTGATATTAATGAAAGCAAAACATAAACTTTACAAAAAATACAAAGAAAGAAAGCAAGAGCATGATCTTGATCTGGATACCAAGATGCCTAAATGCATGGCAAATGCCTCCTTTTATAGGCCAAAATTGGAAACTATTGGTTTGATGACTAATTGATGAGTGGGTGGCCAACTCTTGACTTAGTGAGAATCCTTATCTTCTCTTATCTACCCAAAACATCATTGATAACATCAAAATTGGAGCCACTCAAAAACATGAAACTTGTAGACAATTGTCTCATCTTTTTTTTTTGTAAACAATTCAGGTCATTTGGACTTCTAAAACTCTAGATATGGGTCAAACACTGAACAGTGCTCGGGTTGGAAGACAGATTCAGACTTCTTCGTTGTTGCTACAATTTGGACTTGAAAATAACCTTTTTAGATCTTGGGCTCCATATGAAAGTTATAGGCCTATGTCTTACCTTTCCATCCATATAAAGTAGACCTAAATCTAAGATCTATAGCTCCAGATATGACCCAATTACCGAACAGTGTTCCGGTTTGGATTGCACCGACATCTCTTTTCTAAGTTTGTCCATCTCTTTATCCTTTCAATTTCAGTTCTTAAATTCATCAATCAATCCTTTTATTTATGCGATAGGCCTGCATTTAAAATGAACATTTACCACAAATTAAAGGTATCTTATATTATTAGATATATTATTATAAAACATGCTTTAGTTGAGGAGTTATTGATACTTCAAGTGCAAAATGATGATATAAAACCTTGATAAAAATGCATTTTTAAGTACTAATCACACCCCTCAACCAGCTTATTACTAGTCCCTAGTAATCAAAGTGTTAAAATAAAAAAACAATTTGCAAATTCCACAAAGCAATGTATTCATCATTTAACTTCCATTAATCTATCCAAATAAACAAACTCTCGTTAAATTTATATACCTGCTCAATACCTCTTAACAAGATATTCATAAACCTTTCTTTTGTGCTCAATGTATCAACACATAATTATGGGGCTTTTCTTGGAAGATAACAAAATGTTTTGTTCTAATGTTTAAGGTTAATTTCATTGGGTTGGGATTATTATTTTTGTCTTTTTTTTCTTTTTTTAAATATATATATATACATATAATTTAAAAACATCATGCATCTTTAACCCATGTAACGAGCTTTTAGCTAATGACTCCCAGACCAGTTGGTCTTAGGGCATTAGATGTTAAGAAACCCCTAAGAGCTTAGTAACTCAGGTCGCAGATACTGGTATGTAGATAGTGCAATGTTTGATTCCCTTAAGCTTTTGTCCTCAACCCATGTAACAAGCGTTGGGCCAATAGCTTCCAAGTCAGTTGACTTTAGGGTATTAGGTATTAAAACACTCCTTCGGGCTTAATTGCTTAGGTTAGGGAGGCTACATTTTTATTATTATCATCATTTTTTTTCTTTTTTTTTTAATTATATACAATCCCTTTCCCTTAGTTGTTACCTTTAACAAAAAAACATAAATAATGTAATAATCCAATATCTAACCCACAATCATATGTTAAAGTGTGTGTGTAAATTAAGGTTTAAGAATACATGTTAAATAAGTATATGAGCAGAATTAAGTGATAACAATGAGAGAGTTTATAAATCTGAATATTTCAAGAAGTATTATGATAGACCTTGTTACGAATGATTACTAATCACACCCCTCAACCAGCTTATTACTAGTCCCTAGTAATCAAAGTGTTAAAATAAAAAAACAATTTGCAAATTCCACAAAGCAATGTATTCATCATTTAACTTCCATTAATCTATCCAGATAAACAAACTCTCGTTAAATTTATATACCTGCTCAATACCTCTTAACAAGATATTCATAAACCTTTCTTTTATGCTCAATGTATCAACACATAATTATAGGACTTTTCTTAGAAGAAAACAAAATTTTTGTTCTAATGTTTAAGGTTAACTTCCTTGGGTTGAGATTATTTTTTTTGTCTCTTTTTTTTTCTTCTTTTTTTTTAAATATATATACATATAATTTAAAAACACCATGCATCTTTAACCCATGTAATGAGCTTTCGGTTAATGACTCCCAGACTAGTTGGTCTTAGGGCATTAGGTGTTAAGACACCCCTACGAGCTTAGTAACTCGGGTCGCAGATACTGATATGTAAATAGTGTAATGTTTGATTCCCTTAAGCTTTTCTCCTTAACCCATGTAACAAGCGTTGGATGATTAGTACTTAAAAGTGCATTTTTATCATGGTTTTATATCATCATTTTGCACTTGAAGTATCAATCACTCCTTAACTAAAATATGTTTTATAATAATGTATCTAATAATATAAGATACCTATAATTTGTGGTAAATGTCTATTTTTAATGCAGGTCTATCACATAAATGAAAGGATTGATTGATGACTTGAAGAACTTAAATTGCATGGATAAAGAGATGGTCAAACTTAGAGAAGAGATGACGGTGCAATCCAAACCGGAACACTGTTCGGTAATTGGGTTATATCTGGAGCTACAGATCTCAGATTTAGGTCCAATTTATATGGATGGAAAGGTAAGACATAGGCCTACAACTTTCATATGGAGCCCAAGATCTAAAAAGGCCATTATCAAGTCCAAATTGTAGCAACAACAAAGAAGCCCGAATCTGTCTTCCAGCCCGAGCACTGTTCGGTATTTTGGCCGTATCTGGAGTTCTAGAAGTCCAAATGAGCTGAATGTTTTACACAAGATAGCTGAGACAATTGCCTACAACTTTCATGTGTGCAACTGGCTCCAGATTTGACGTTATCAATGACATTTTGGGCAGACAAGAGAAGATAAGGATTGTCACCAAGTCAAGAGTTGGCCACCCACTTATCAATTAGTCATCAAATCAATAGTTCCCAATTTTGGCCTATAAAAGGAGACATTTGTCATGCTTTTAGGCATCTTGGTTTCCGGATCAAGATCATGCTCTTCCTTTCTCTCTTTGTATTTTTTGTAATGTTTATGCTTTGCTTTCATTAATATCAAGTTTATGCCTTTCATTTCCTTTCATTTACTTAGTTAACTTTTATGTTCTTATTTTGTTTATTTATTTTGCTTTCTTTCATTATGTCTAGCTAAGTTAATTATGTCAAGGTGAAAAGGTTACACTAATGGTGTAAGAATAAGTATAATGTAAACTTAATATGGACTTTAATACTTGATACTAACATGTTTTATATTTGTTATCTTGTTCACTCTTTAATACTTTGCTTGTTAAATGACTAATCTTTATTTATGTTATATAACACTTGGTACAACAAATGCTTGGCACTTTAATAGCCCATATTGTATGGTATAACCGACACCTGAGCTATGAAAGGAACTTGATTTGTTGTTAACATAAGTTATAATCATGAATGCTTGATGAGATTTACAAGTATTAGCATTAATTGAATAAGATGACTAATGTAATCATGTTAACAATATATAATCTGATTGGAACCTCCTTTGTGTGTGGTTTCCAATTCAATAATAAGAGTTTATACTATACTTGTTTGATATACCATTAGTGGAACCTCTAACCTTGACATTTATTATTATTATTATTTAATCCTTACATTAATTTTCCATCTCCAAGTTCTTATCATCTTCTTCTTCTTCTCTTTCTTTATTATTATTATTATTATTACTACTACTACTACTACTACTATCATTATTATTATTATTATTATTATTATTATTATTATTATTATTATTATTATTATTATTGTTATTATTATTATTGTTGTTATTGTTATTGTTATTGTTGTTGTATTATTGTTATTTATAATTTATACAATTAACCTCCCTGTGGTTCGACCCCGGTCTTGCCGGGTTATTTATTACTTCGACACTCCTACACTTGGGAGAAGACATCAACCTTTTGGTCGTGTCAAGTTTTTGGCGCCGTTGCCGGGGAGGTAAGTTCTTGTATAAATTATATTATTTATTTTATTTTCTCTTTTCACTTTTCTTGTATATAACTTTGTTTCTTTTCTTTTGTTTCTTTTTATTTTGTTTTCTTCCTCTTTCTTTTGCTTTCTTCGTCTTTTTTTTATTTTATTCCAGCACGTGCATGAGAGTGTGGTCACGTACATCAAGTGGTAGACTTTGTAGGGTATCCTCATCATTTTCTGAAAATATGGCCGAAGAAGATAATCAATCACTTCATAATGAAAATAATGAGAATAACCGTGCTAGAACACTTAGAGACCACATGAATCTCACAAGAACAAGTGCACCATCATGCATAGTTTTTCCTCCTGATGCATCTCATTTTAATTTTAAACCGGGCATTATTCAACTTTTACCTTCTTTTCATGGTTTAGAATTGGAAAATCCATACTTGCATTTAAGGGAATTTGAGGAGGTGTGCAACACATATAATAATTTAAATTGTAGCATGAACACCATCAGATTAAAGCTTTTTCCTTTTTCATTAAAAGATAAAGCTAAAACATGGCTACAAAATTTAAGACCAGGATCCATTCGTGCTTGGGATGAAATGCAACAACAATTTTTAAAGAAGTTTTTCCCATCTCATAGAACAAACTCTTTCAAGAGACAAATCACCACTTTCACTCAAAAACCAGGAGAAACATTTTACCAATGTTGGGATAGGTATCGAGACTTGCTTAGTACTTGCCCTCATCATGGTTTTGAAACATGGAGATTGGTTTCACATTTCTATGAAGGGTTAACACCTAAAGATAGGCAAATGGTTGAATTGATGTGCAATGGAACTTTTGAAGATAAAGACCCTAATGAAGCAATGGAGTACTTAGACTTATTAGCTGAAAATGCTCAAAATTGGGACACCGCGGGTACTTATGAGGCATCGAGTAAAACTCAACCTCATACATCTAGTGGAGGTATGTACAACCTTAGGGAAGATCATGACCTTCAAGCCAAGTTTGCATCTTTAGATAGAAAAGTCGAGGCACTAGAATTAAAAAAGAGTGGTCATTTAAAATCTGTTGAAAACATTGTGTGTCAAATCTGTGAAACAAATGAACACTCAACCAACGATTGTCCAACCTTGCCTTCTTTTAAAGAATGTCTCCATGAACAAGCCCATGCTTTAAACAGTTTTCAAAGGGCCAACCACAACCCATACTCCCAAACATACAACCCTGGTTGGAGAAATCACCCAAATTTTAGTTGGAAGAGTGAGAACAACAATGCACAAACTTCACAACCACTGTTTCAAGCACACCATAATTTCCAAAATTCTCATGAATATGCACCTCCTTATGCTCCACCTCCTAGAAGAAATCTTGAGGAAACATTGCATGCATTCATTGAAAAGCAAGAGACAATTAATACTCAACTTGTTCAAAACATGACAGATTTTAAAGATACTCTTGCTAAATTAACATCTGCTCTTAGTTTCCAAGAGAAAGGTAAGTTTCCATCTCAAACACAACAAAATCCCAAAGGGCAATACAATGCAAATGCAAGTAGTTCCGGAAGCCAACACATGGATCAAGTCAAATCAGTCACTACTCTGCGCAGCGGTAAGGTTATTGAAAAACCCTCTCTTGAACCTTATAAGAAAGATGATGAGTCAATCTCTGAGGGTAAGGAAGGGGTTGAATCTGAAAATTACAAAGAAACGACTGATTCACCACCAGCACTTCCATTTCCTCAAGCCATGACCAAACAAAGGAAAGTCAATCACAATTCTGAAATTTATGAAATTTTCAAACAGGTAAGAATCAATATACCTTTGCTGGATGCTATTAAACAGGTTCCTTCCTATGCTAAATTTTTGAAAGATCTATACACTGTGAAGAGGAAACTGAATGTGAAAAAGAAAGCCTTTCTAGCCGAACAAGTAAGTGCTATTCTTCAAAACAATAATGCTTTGAAATATAAAGACCCTGGTTGTCCTACAATTTCTTGCTTTATTAGAGAGCATAAAATTGAAAGAGCCTTACTTGATCTTGGTGCTAGTGTGAATTTACTTCCATATTCAGTTTTTTAGAGTCTCAATCTAGGTGAGTTAAAACCAACTTCTATATCTCTTTTACTTGCCGATAGATCTGTAAAAGTGCCTAGAGGAATAATTGAAGATGTGTTAGTACAACTCGATAAATTCATTTATCCTGTGGATTTTATTGTCTTGGACACAGAACCTGTTGAAGCATGTAATTCATTTCCTGTTATTTTAGGACGTCCATTTCTTGCAACTTCTAATGCATTGATTAATTGTAGGAATGGACTGATGAAGCTTTCATTTGGAAACATGACATTGGAGATGAATATTTTCAACATTTGCAAGCAACCTGGAGATGATAATGATTTACAAGAAGTAGATCATATTGATGAATTAGTTTATGATCAACTTGAATCTACTTTAAGTAAAAATGAATTGGATGAAACTGAAGATTTGCAAATGATTTATTCTGAGGAAGAAATCACGGATGAAACAAGCACCGAAAATGTTGATGCGAATCTTTTGTCAATAGTGACAACAGATTTGACATCTGACATCACACCAAAGGATGATTACTTTCCTAACGAATCCTTACTTTCTCTTAGTCCAATGCCTTGGTATGATAAAAATATCAATTTTCTTACTTTAGGAGATTTGCCAGCTGATTGGAGTACCCAAGATAAAGAAAAGTTTTTGAACAAAGTGAAGAACTTTTATTGTGATGACCCTAACTTATTCAAATATTATCCTGATCAAATATTTCAAAGATTCATTCCCGACAATGAGGTAAGTAGTGTCATTAAACTTTGTCATTCTGAAGCATGTGGAAGTTATTTCTCGTCAAAAAAGACAATTACAAAAATCTTTCAAAATGAATTTTATTGGCCCACCATGTTCAAGGACACACATGCATTCTGCAAAACTTGTGAAAATTGTCAAAAAATTGACACTGGTCAAAAAGTTTTGTTTTATGATTCTCAAGTCTATGCATTCCCTAAAGAGCTAAGATTAAGATGGACCAATCCTTATGGGGCCTGTGATATTGAGAATTCAATGAATGACAATGATTTTAAGGAAAATGGACAGCGTTTGAAAGCTTACTTTGATAATTTTCCTAGTGAAAATGAATCAGCTGGTTTGAATGATCTTGTAGATAAAGGTTGATTATTTTGTTTTTCTCACATTTTCTTTTTTGTGTTTGTTTTTGAGTGACTTTTGCAAGTTTCTTTCACCCCGGTCAAATGGCGGATAACGGTACTCCGTGACTTAAGTCGGTTCTTTCAGTTTCCCACAATAACTGATATTTTTGTATATATTTGTGCAATTCTTTGAATCTCTCTTCCAATTCTCATTTGAAAATGGACACTAATCTTGAAAAATTGAAAAAGTATTTTCCCGCTCTGTCTCAGAATGCGATTACAAAAATTTACCGTGCTAGATGTGCAAGATTGAGATTGTTAATGAATCATGGAATTCCTGAAGATATTCGCTGGTTGATTGAAGCAAAGGTCCGATTATCAGGTGAGTCCTCTAATTTCTTTATTTCACACATGCCTGGAACAGGTAAAAGCACTTTTGCAAAGAAACGTCGTGCAAAACGACTGGATGTCTGTCATCGATGTGCTAGATGGACTTGTAATACACAATGTCGTTCTTTAGGAATGGTATCTATAAACCGTGAAGATAAAATACAATTCATTAAGGATGGCCTGAGTAAGGAGTCTTTAGATAATCTTCTATTGACTCTTGAGACGCATCCTAGTGGAGATGTGCATCGTGCAATTCATGATTTATGGCCACTATTTCATAAAGAACATGATCGACTTAGTCTTGGGAATCTGACTAAAAAAGACCCTGTTTGCCAGTTTTTAAGAAAACTGGATGGGAAGCCTATCCCCGACCTATAGAGGGCGTTTAAGCCGTTCTTGGACGTAAAACCAAGGGAAGATGTGAGCCACAATCACAACTACCTGTACATACATATGCTTTTTCAAAAGTAAATAAATAAATAAATAAAGAGAGAGAGAGAGAGAGAGTGTGAGACTCCAGCTGGCCTACATATAGGTGTTATGATTGCCTTTCTAATTTCTCATTTATAAAACCCTCTCTTCCTTCCTTTCATTTCTACTCAACCCATACATTCATTAAATACAGAAGTGTGTAGAAATGGCAAGTTCCTCAAGTCATCAAATAAGAAATATTTGTGTTTTCGGTGGATCTAGTCCTCGGAAAGAAAAGGAGTTTTTAGAATCAGCAAATCATCTTGGTCAGGTGCTAGCTGAAAGAAAGATTCATTTAGTGTATGGGGGAGGCAGTCTTGGGTTAATGAGAGGTGTGTCAATAGCTGCATTTTTAGGAGGTAGTCAAGTTTTGGGGGTCATCCCTGAAGCTTTGGCACAAGGGGACATCATTGGAAAAATAATTGGAGAGGAACTTTAGGTCTCCACAATGTCGGCTCGAATGAATGCAATGTTTAATCATGCTGATGCCTTCATTGCTTTACCAGGTGGTCTAGGCACATTGGAAGAGATCTTTCATATTTCATCTTGGGCTCAATTGCACATTCACCATAAACCCATAGGTTTGTTAAATGTTAATGGTTATTATGATAAGTTGTTGTCTTTTCTTGATCATGCTGTGGAACAGGAATTTCTAACATCTTCTGCACGACAAATCATAATCTCTACTACTACTGCTGAACAATTAATTGACCAGCTACAATCCTTCATTCCTGTAATTGATCCTTCCATGAGTCGCATAAATTGGTCAACTAAGGAAAGCCGTAAAAAGCTTAGATTGGATTTGAGCCTTCATTTGTGAATTTTTGTGTCTTTTGGTTTTATTATTGTGTTTTGTTATTTCTTATTTTTGTTTTAGTGTGTTTCAGGTTTATCGGTGTTCATTATTTCAGGTGATATCTTCTATACTCTATCTTTCTACCTTAGAACATTGAGGACAATGTCTCATTTTGGTTGGGGGGAGAGGGTAGTAGTTGATAAAAAAAAAGGGTAGTAGTTGATAAAAAAAAAAAATTGTTTTTCATTTCATAAAGCATGTGCATAATTGTTGTTACTAGGATGGCAGAGTAAAGGAGCTCTTTTGTTAAAGTGACTCTTGAGACGCATCTTAGTAACCATTCTTAACAAGGTCTATTATAATACTTCCTGAAATATTCAGATTTACAAACTCTCGCATTGTTATCACTTAATTCTGCTCACATACTTATTTAACATGTATTCTTAAACCTTAATTTATACACACACACTTTAACATATGATTGTGGGTTGCATATTGGATTATTACATTATTTATGTTCTTTTGTTAAAGGTAACAACTAAGGAAAAGGGATTGTATATAATTAAGAAAAAAAAATGAAAAAAAAAACAAAGAAAAAAAGAAAAAAATGATGATAATAAAAATGTAGATAAGTTTGGTTTCGTAGCCTCCCTAACCTAAGCAATTAAGCCCGAAGGGGTGTTTTAACACCTAATACCCTAAAGTCAACTGACTTGGGAGCTATTGGCCCAACGCTTGTTACATGGGTTGAGGAGAAAAGCTTAAGGGAATCAAACATTGCACTATCTACATATCAGTATCTGCGACCCGAGTTACTAAGCTCGTAGGGGTGTCTTAACACCTAATGCCCTAAGACCAACTGGTCTGGGAGTCATTAGCTGAAAGCTCGTTACATGGGTTAAAGATGCATGCTGTTTTTAAATTATATGTATATATATTTAAAAAAAAAAGAAGAAAAAAAAAGACAAAAATAATAATCCCAACCCAAGGAAGTTAACCTTAAACATTAGAACAAAAATTTTGTTTTCTTCCAAGAAAAGCCCCATAATTATGTGTTGATACATTGAGCACAAAAGAAAGGTTTATTAATATCTTGTTAAGAGGTATTGAGCAGATATCTAAATTTAATGAGAGTTTGTTTATCTGGATAGATTAATGGAAGTTAAATGATGAATACCTTGCTTTGTGAAATTTGCAAATTTGTTTTCTATTTTAACGCTTTGATTACTAGGGACTAGTAATAAGCTGGTTGGGGGGTGTGATTAGTACTTAAAAGTGCATTTTTATCATGGTTTTATATCATCATTTTGCACTTGAAGTATCAATAACTCCTTAATTAAAATATGTTTTATAATAATGTATCTAATAATATAAGATACCTATAATTTATGGTAAATGTCTATTTTTAATGCAGGCCTATCACATAAATGAAAAAATTGATTGATGATTTGAAGAACTTAAATTGCAAGGATAAAGAAATAGCCAAACATAGAAAAGAGATGTCGGTGCAATCCAAACCGGAACACTGTTCGGTAATTGGGTCATATCTAGAGCTATATATCTCAGATTTAGGTCCAATTTATATGGATGGAAAGGTAAGACATAGGCCTACAACTTTGATATGGAGCCCAAAATCTAAAAAGGCCATTATCAAGTCCAAATTGTAGCAACAACAAAGAAGCCCGAATCTGTCTTCCAGCCCGAGCACTGTTCGGTATTTTGGCCATATCTGGAGTTCTAGAAGTCCAAATGAGCTGAATTTTTTACACAAGAAAGCTGAGACAATTGTCTACAACTTTAATGTTTACAACTGGCTCCAGTTTTGACGTTATCAATGACGTTTTGGGCAGACAAGAGAAGATAAGGATTGTCACCAAGTCAAAAGTTGGTCACCCACTTATCAATTAGTCATCAAATCAATAGTTCCCAATTTTGGCCTATAAAAGGAGGCATTTGCCATGCATTTAGGCATCTTGGTTTCCAGATCAAGATCATGTTCTTCCTTTCTCTCTTTGTATTTTTTATGCTTTGCTTTCATTAATATTTGGCCTATAAAAGGAGGCATTTGCCATGCATTTAGGCATCTTGGTTTCCAGATCAAGATCATGCTCTTCCTTTCTCTCTTTGTATTTTTTGTAATGTTTATGCTTTGCTTTCATTAATATTAAGTTTATGCTTTTCATTTCCTTTCCTTTACTTAGTTAGCTTTTATGTTCTTATTTTGTTTATCTATTTTGCTTTCTTTCATTATGTCTAGCTAAGTTAATTATGTCAAGGTGAAAAGGTTACACTAATGGTGTGAGAATAAGTATAATGTAAACTTAATATGGACCTTAATGTTTGATACTAACATGTTTTATATTTGTTATCTTGTTCACTCTTTAATACTTTGCTTGTTAAATGACTAATCTTGATTTATGTTGTATAACACTTGGTACAACAAATGCTTGGCACTTTCATAGCCTATAATGTATGGTATAACCGACACCTGAGCTATGAAAGGAACTTGATTTGTTGTTAACATAAGTTATAATCATGAATGCTTGACGAGATTTACAAGTATTAGCATTAATTGAATAGGATGACTAATGTAATCATGTTAACAATATATAATCTGATTGGAACCTCCTTTGTGTATGGTTTCCAATTCAATAATAAGAGTTTATACTATACTTGTTTGATATACCATTAGTGGAACCTCTAACCTTGACATTTGTTATTATTATTGTTTAATCCTTACATTAATTTTCCATCTCCAAGTTCTCATCATCTTCTTCTCTTCTTCTTCTCTTTCTTTATTATTATTATTATTATTATTATTACTACTACTACTACTATTAATACTATTATTATTATTATTATTATTACTGTTGTTGTTATTGTTGTTTTATAATTGTTGTTTATAATTTGTACAATTAACCTCCCTGTGGTTCGACCCCGGTCTTGCCGGGTTATTTATTACTTCGACACTCCTGCACTTGGGAGAAGACATCAACCTTTTAGTCGTGTCATTATATTTAAAGATTAAGTATAATATTTAGTAATTTGTCATGATCCTCTAAATATTAAGAAAGTCATAAGTAGTTTGACTTAACTTTTCAATGACTAGTTTCTTAGTGAAATTATTATCCTTTCATCATGAATGTTCTAATTTAGATATTATAGCATGCAGTATGTTTGCTTTGTCAAATCATGTTAGTTCCCAATATTATATTTATTAATTCTTTGAATAAGATTTTAAAACTCTTTTCAAAATTCATTCCACCTTGGTTAAGGATTTTACAATCAATATTATTTAATAATATATGAAACATTTTTTCTAATTCACTCAGGTTGATGAATTCTCTCTTGATTTCTCAAGTACATTCATATAGTTTATGTTAGACCCAAATCTGGTTGTTTGTTGCCCTTAATAAGAATAACATATGATTAGGATCAAAGCATAACATTCTTTATATAAGATAACTTAGTGATCTCAAGTTTGAGGGTCACTTATACAACTATCACGAGAACTTTTTCATAGACATATGTGATCTCTCCATATAGAATTTTCTTGTGGGTCAGTTCAGTGGACATGTTATCTAATAAATACTTACATATTAGTTTCAAGTATCCCTCGTATCTAAGTTTGTGAGAGCAACTACTTCTTTTCATAAAGAAATGAACATAATATATTTTCTTTCATACTTTTCATAAATTTTCCATTTAGCCATAGCACCTAATTTCAATGAGATTTTTCATGGTCTTGTATAACTATTACTATTGATCAATTAGATAATTAACAACATTTATATTATTAATTCCTTTTTTCTTCATTTCAATAAGGAGAAGATATAATTAGGAATTTAATCTCAAATGGAGGCATATAACAATCTTGAAATCAAATAAAGTAAAGAAACACAATAATAAAAGTGTAGTTGTCAAATATTTTGATCTTTGAGAAAGATATGTTATTATTCTAGGCGATGTGAGGTAAAAAAAAAAGTAAATAAACTAGAATGTAAAGAAAAGCTTATAAATAAATTAGTAAAAAAACACAATAATAAAAGACAAATTATAGGAAAGCTATAAAAAAAATTGTATATATGAAGCATATCATTATTTTTAGCTACTAGATGATTTATTTATAATATTACATGGATATAATTTCATACAAATTCCTAATCTTACACAAATTATTTATGAAAAATAAGGACTCTATAATCTAAATCCTAGTACAACTTATACTTTTTATTTATATGTATCCTTATTGTAGTTGTGTGTGTTTTTATTAAATTATAATATCCATTAGTTTAACTAAACCTAATTGATCAATGTTTTAATGTAAATTCTAATCTTTTTGGTCAATGGTCGATCTCAGTTATCTTCAATGGTTGATGGTTGATTTCACTAGTTGATGGTCATTTTATCTTTCCTCACTAACTTATAAAGTGAAAAACTATTGTTTTTAATTAAATAACATGTGCTTGTTTATTTTTAGTATAAATAATGCCTCTATACTCTTTTATTTAGAATAAATGAAGGAATATTGAAATACCTTTTATCTAAAATTGATTAAAAAATCCACCATTAGATAATGCAGATAGCCAATTATTATACTGGATTGGGCTTCATCCTATTTTGTAATGATCATGTTTATGGTAAATCATTAACATCACATGTTAGTATTATTAGTATTATAATTGGTGTTTATTGTTTATTGATTATTGACTAAATGACTATTCTTTTTTATCCCAAAACTAGTTCTCTTAGTAAGGTATATGGTTTAATATCATTCTTTTTCATCATTGTATTTAAATGTTTATGCTTCAAAATTGGGTTTTTGTTAACTAACCTTATAGTCATGTTTTTTTTAGATTTAGGAAATATTTGTGATCACTAGTCTGTTTGACATCCTCGTCATTGAGTTTTAATGACTTATATTATGTCCAATGCTTATACAATAAACTTTTTAGGCATTAAGATCACAATAAACTTTTTAGGCCTTAAGATTATGAGCTCTTGTTGTGTACCATTATGTTCAACTTTACCCCCTCAAGGTCCTTTATATGGGGTATAATTATATAAAAAATAGGATATTTCACTTAGTCATATTAGTTTATTTTACTTCTTACTAATAGACTTATTAATGTTTTTGAGCATTCTTAATACAATAACCTCAAATGTTTATCCATTTCTAAGTTCTATGACTAATATTAGTTGATGATGCTTAATTTTTTTTTAAATCTTTTTCAAAGTATGAATTGGCTTTGAATGAGCCATCAAAACTTTGTTAAAATAGCCAACTAGACATGTTCCCCTAACTTGTTGTTCAACAAAAAATCCTCAGGTATACAAAGATTGAGATTGGCTTGGTAAAAGGCAACTTATAAGGCATTAAACTACCAAATTATTGGTTAAGCTAGTTTTAAATAAGGTGGTTGGATCATGTATTTGGCTTAAGACTACATATGCACTTGTAAACATGTATTTATCTTAAAACTACATATATACTTGTAGAGTATATGATATCTTGTTAGCAATTAGCTGAACTTGTTATGATATATATTATGTCAATTGTTAAAGTTAGTTTAATTAAAAGAGAAAAAAAGCCTTGTAAGGCTACATGTATGTGGTTGAGCTGCAAAGAGATTTTTAATGTAAGATATGAAGGAATAATAAATAAAAAAATAAAGTTCCTTACTTCGAGTTCAATATTATTTATATAGCCTTAAACTCATATGTGCATGTTGTAGCTAAGAGTACAATGGTTAATATGCTTGCCAATTATAAATATACACTATTTGGAAACTAAGATCCAGAATGATAACAAACCATTGCAAAAACTTACCTTTTAGAGTTTGTGTATAGTATACAATTGATAATGACTCTTATACCATATCTTTATTTAACACTTGGATGGGAGGCATGCTAGTATTTATTGTATGTATGATTTGTCCCTTTGGTTAGTAATTAAGAATAAGCATCGGTTGAAGTAGTTTGGTTTGAATACCAATCAATTTAGTTCTATTTGGTTTTATTTTTTTCAAAAACTCAATAAGTCTATTTCAATTTCTAAGATTTTTTGTTAAACTATTTTTAACATGCTTTAATTTAATGGGCCTTTAGTTTATAATAAGTCTTTTTATTTAGTTTGGTTCAATTTAATTTAGTTTGATATTTTTGTTTTAACTTTTGAAATTAAAATCAAACTGAATTGAATTTTTTTTAATATTCTAACCAAAAAATTTTTGAAAACTATTTAGTTAGGTTAAATTTGTATCATATTCTATAAATAATTCGATTAATTTTCTCACCTTTACAGGGAGGAGAACATGTTTGGCAAGGATAAAGTGTGCTCAAGTGTGACCATACTCGAGAGCGTGCAGTATTAAGATTGGGGCTTCTATTTAGAAGAAGGTGGCACCCATTATCTCAAGCCCATTGGTGTCCAAGTACGTTCTAAGCCTACTCATGCCTGGACACTCTAAGGCCCGAATATATATGTGTGCGCGCGCGCCATGCCGCAGCAAACCCATTTTACGCATAACCAGAAATAATCATATTCCGACAAACCAAATGCCTAGAAGGCATTCTGTGAAATATAACGTACACATCATGAATTTGTCTGCATTTCGTATGCATATTCACCAGGCATGTCAAACAAAGAAAACTCTTACTCGTAATTAAAAACTCAAAAATTACCAAACTCTGAACAAAATCCAAAATCATACATTCCATTGTCTCCTCTCTTTCTCACTTCACATGCACTGAACTATGGCATGCTGATGTTGAGATTTAGCTAATCCTTCTCTAATCCCATCTGGTGTTAATGTTGAGATTTAGCTTTTGGTTTCAGTGATTCTTTCATTTTCTTATTGTCTGTGGGTTTTGTTGTTTGATCTGGTGGACTTATTCTTGCTTTATTTGGATAAATCAGTTGCATGGGTTATAGTGATAATATCAGTTGTGTGGGTTTCGTCACAGGAAAGGGGGACTTTAATCTTGTAGTTTCTAAATTCAATTTGAAGATGAATTCTACACTTCGACAGCTCTTGTGTGGTGATAATCTTATGGTTTGGCGAGATTCAGGGGTGTACGGTTGGAGATGGTGGCCAGTGAGGGATCAAAGGAAAGGAAGATGACGACTATGTTTAGTGTCTAGCATAAGAAGACGGGCGGAATGGCAAGGTTTTTTTTTTTATTATTATTATTTTATTCAATGGATATTTTAAACAACCAGATACTTCGTAGGAACAAAGCTAGCTAACAATGTCAGCCCGTGTATATATATTGATGGCAGGTTTTATAGCCAGTGCTCCTTACAGGTTGACAACATTCCATGAGATATGTTATGGTTTTAATTGAGAATAGTGCTTGCATTTCTGTTGCTCTTCTCTCTAAATGAACTCCTTGACTTGTTGATGCTGGGAAGGAAAACGACTGGCAGTAAGTAGTACAGTTCCATTCAAGCCTTGAAGCTTTCCTATTCATACAATATGCTTCTGCGATCCCTTTGTAGCCATCTCCACTGTGGAATTATCACCATCTTTATATCTATACCATTTGGCACACAAAAGAAAATAGCCGAAGTTGAGGATCCCCAGACCAACGATCATGTAATAGAAGCAATCCAGTTTCCCTTTGTTAAGATCATCGTCCAACCAGTCTCCAGTTTTACTCCCTGAAGTAATGCGGTGGACTAAAGTAACTAGGAAACCACTTAGATAGTTAGAGATAGCAGCACCTGCGAAAAAGGATGGCCCAGCGATACTCCTCATATTTTCTGGGTATTGCTTGTAGTAGAACTCGATCTGTGCAATATAATTGAAACCCTCTGAAAGTCCAGAGAGTGAAAGTTGTGGTACCAGCCACAAGGCAGACAATGATGATATAGCGCCTCCTTTACTTGTAATGCCTATGGTTGGCCTTGTCAAAGCAATGTGCCTTCTGTTTCCTTCTACCAACCCAGAAACGATCGTACAAAGCATTGCTAGAACCATTCCAATTCCCATTCTTTGAAGCAATGTTAGTCCACCTTCTTTGCCAGTAAGCCTTTGAAGAAACGGAACAATGATTCGGTCATAGAGGGGAATCCAGATGGTGAGGGTTATCATTGTAAAGATTACGTACGTTGCGGCAGGCACCTCAAAACTGGTGCCCAGGCGTCTATCCATCTGAAGGGCTTGGAAAACTGCATAAGTCTGTTGCTGGATCAAGGGAATATGATAAAGTATGGATGTTGACCATATGGGAATTATCCTCAGCAAACACTTCACTTCCTCGACTTGTTGGATGCTACAAAGTTTCGATGGGTTAGTAGCTGAACCATCCAAATTAATTTGATCTCCATCTGTAATGATTGCAGCTTTGTCAAGATACCTGCAGTGGTCGTCATCATTGAGTATTAAGAGTCAAAACGAAAAATAAAAATTACCTATGATTCTGTAATTGGCAATCAAATAATTAATGTATGCTGCTGAGTCTTCACACACGAAAGTACCCCACTGACGATGCTGTTGTATAAAATGATTCATGCTTATATGTTGTCCAGAAATTAATCCTTCTCACCTAAATTGTTCAGTGCGAGGAAGCTTAGAGTTGATAGATTTGGCCGGAATGTAGCTGAAGAGAGAGACAGTTGAGTTTTCAGGAAGCTTCAGGCCTCGTTTCTTCGTAGCAGCAACAATTACATGCACCACACTACTTATGGGGCTGCCTTCAGGTTTCACTATAACATAAATTCTTGTTCCCACAAAGAACATTACACAAGAGAGGAACATTAGGAATGCCGGAATTCCGAAACCAATGGCCCAGCTAATGTTTGATTGCACATAGACAATGCCAGTCACCGATACCATCACGGCGAACGTGAAGGTAAAGTAGTACCAATTGAAGAAACTGTTGATACCCCTCCTGCCAGATTCAGTATTGGGATTGAATTGATCTGCTCCGAAGGCTAGGTTGCAGGGCCGTATGCCACCAGCTCCGATTATCAAAAAGGCAAACGCACTCAGCAGGA
>NW_011501384.1:0-241 GCF_000495115.2 Populus euphratica | reverse complement strand
AGGAAGGCTAATTGCCAAGTTGTTGGCCCAGCGCACGCACCTCCTGGCGCACACTGTGGAGGGTGCAGAGTGGAGATTGCTGCTGTCAGCATTAATGCCACCATTCCCTAAATAGAAACAGATGAAAAAATGTCTAATATGGGAATTCATACTAGATATATAGTACATGATACAAAAAGCGTAGTATAAGAAAAGAGCAACTGTAATAATTTTATACTTGACGTCGTTGGGAAATAAAAGA
>NW_011501344.1:30596-46383 GCF_000495115.2 Populus euphratica | reverse complement strand
TGTAATTTGCAATCTAAACCTTCATATTAATGCAAATTAGAAAACTACATGTAACATTTGGGATTTTAAGCCAACGAGCGGGCTAGCTATGATCACCAAAATATATTTGCATTTTGATCACTCATGCAGTATGTCTCCATTAATTGTTGACATTCTTGTCTTTCTGCGGCAACAACAACAACAAAAGCAAATAAGGACAGCCATTACAGCAGGAGCAGCAGCAGCTGGTAGGTTGTGGTGGCAGTACTCCTTCCCCATGGCTGATGCAAACTCCACCCATGTCTTCGTGGGTAACCACTTTCAACAGACTGCAAAAAAAGCTCTTCAACTAATCATACAAAGCACATGAAACCAAAGCCACAAGTCATTATTGGCTTCCAATGCAGTCATCCTTTCCCCTTTTCTTTACACTTTCCTTTTTGTCTCTTCTATTCTTTTTTTCTTTGGTGATGATGCAGCAGAGCTTGGAGGATTGAGTTGTCACATATCACCTTGCCATCGGACCATGTGAAATCCTCTAGCAGATACATGTTTTTGAACAGGTTTAAACATAAGATTGTCATAATAGCTTTCAGACTTTTTTTACCTCCTTGTGTGAGAATATTAACATCCTGACTAGGGTTTCTCGAGCTCTTCTGGTTTTGCCGTCTTCCTTTTTTTTTTTTTTTTTTGCCCCTTTCACTATTGAGTAATCAAGTTTCTGTGTGGAAAGGCAAGGTTGAAGCAAGAAGAACCCACTGAGCAAATTTTTGGGTTCTGGTAGTGCCGTAGGAGTACAGTTGCATACCACCATATCAGGATCAGGAGGCAAATTGAGAAGTCCATGCATGTTTATGGGTAATGGCTTTTCAGCACTGTTTTTCTCAGAGCAGTTATGAGGGTTAGCTGCTGTAGGTAAGAGATTCTGACACCATCTGGGATCCCAATATTATGCGGTCATGATCCACCGCCACACTCTGCACCTACAAAGGCTTTGCGTTGGTGTTTGTTTTGGCATTGAAAATGAAAAGTTGTCACCAGCAGTCTGCGTTTGCTGAAGCCATGACCAATAACGGGGACTGTACAACAATTATAGAGAGTGTAGAGCAGAGGAATATATGTCCATCTCATTACATATTTTGGTTTCGCCTATTTGGGCATGAACAGCTTGTACAGATACTTCTCTTTCTGAGAAATGGTTTCTGTTCCTTTTTACCTTTTTCAGTTCAGATTTGATTCAGCATGGCACGGGTCAATTGGAAGGTTGTGTGCTTCTATGAAATTTATAGAAACAACTGTTTTTTCTTCCATATAACCATTACCATAATCTTACAACCCGGTTCCGTTTTCAAATAAAACCCGACCCAAACCCAGGCACCCTTGCCATGTCAGACCTGGTTTTATAACTTCAACCATAACCCAGGTGACTTTTATTTAACGAAATTACATAAACAGATGCTTTCTCCGTAACGGAAACAAAAAATAAAAAAAAGGGAAGCAGTCACAGCAATAATTTAAGAATAACTTCTGGTCTCTTATCCATAGGAAGTTGCCCTTTCCATTGCCACTCATGGCTAGCCTGTTCCGGGGCTAAATTATCCATGAGATTACACGTGAATTTTGAGCCCGTGATGAAGCTGTCTCTATTGAATGAATAGCTTTGTTGCCTGTTTGATAATACAGGAAACAAAATCATACCCGACCCAGCTCGAGTTTAACTGAAAATACGGTCACTGGGGATGGCAGAATTAGGGCAACGTGGCGGGTAGGGTTGCTACTTGAAAATACACTAAAATCACAATGGATGAACCTAAGAAGATGATCTCATCCAAATCATTGGCTAAAAGCAAGATCATCACCCCATGCCTGTTTTAGCATAAAGCAGTGCTCTCTTGTGCCCCGCAATTGTTCTGCAGGATTTACATCAGCGAAGATTACATGAACTTCCAAGATAATGATATATATAGGAGAGCACC
Source organism: Populus euphratica (assembly GCF_000495115.2). Lineage (NCBI taxonomy): Eukaryota > Viridiplantae > Streptophyta > Magnoliopsida > Malpighiales > Salicaceae > Populus > Populus euphratica. The sequence goes on along the minus strand of NW_011501344.1, from coordinate 44,428 downwards.
ATGTTTGGTCATGAAAAACTAGCGTACTTTTTGCAGTTCTGCTTTCTTCAAAAGACAGGTCTACATAGGAGGCCTTCGCTTATGCTTCAGCTTGGCCAGACAATTTTGATGATAGTATTCCTAGAGCCTCTACTCTAATCAATTGATACATTTTAACCAGTACGAACAGCAAACATGAAACAGCTCTAACACCAATCCCAAAACAAAAACCATGATCATTATCTGATATATATCAAATCAATTGCACCCAACATGCATATTCCCAGCTAGTCGATGCTATATACCAGAATGACCAGTTTAGCAAACTTGGAAGATTTGTTTCCTCAAGTGGCTAGTTAGTACAGTTACTTCATCCTAAAACAAGTACTAAATTCTTGCCAGTGTATGCCAAAAACATTTGAAGAGACAACTTCCTCGTGACCAATAGCTTTTAGCAAGGGTCTGTAGAGGGTCATACCTCATTCTTTAATGAACATTTTTCTGAACTCATCATTTGACTTTGGTTTCTCATGTCCTTCTTCCACTGTTTTCGACTTGTTTGCAGACAAGCCAAGTGTCCTAACATTTCTTGGCACTGCGAATATGTTCTTCCCCTTGAACTGGATGTTGTCATCTGACTTGAGAGTAGCAGTCTGAGGAGCCTCCTGTGATCCTGATGCATTGTGTGTATCAACATACTCTTTGGATGCAGATTCCCAATTGTGCCTTCTTCGGTCACTAGCAAAAGCTGCAGATTAAGTTCATACGTTATTGTTCAAAGTAAAAGAATCAACATCAGAAAATGGAATGTGCACTTGCACGCATGGAGGCACAAGTAGTGGAGGTCATTACTATCCTACTCAAGAGACACAAGGAGCAATTATTATTCAACTGATGTGACTTCAATTATTTTAAGTGACTCTTGAGCAGAAGGCTAGTGGCTGATCCCTATAACTTTTTTCTAGGGTATTCTATGCATGTTTAAGGCCTATTTCTGAGGGTACAGATTTAGAGACTTGGAGATTTAGAACTTTGGTTTCACAGAACTCCTACACTAGCAATTATAGTCCTTGTCAAACTCTGTCAAACTCAGAATGTATTGTTTATATCTCAACTTCCTTGATCAGGCTGATTCTAAGGTTGCATGAAATTATAAAAAATTTTAAAAAAAAATGTGGTTTAATTTGAGCTTCAATATTAATAAAGCTTGCTCTTTAGACTATTCCAAGGTTCTAATGTTGGGCTGGATTTAAATAAATACCATTTGACAGTCGCTTTAAGCAATATGCAAATCTATAAATATTTGCTTATTGTTTTTTATAGTTTAATTTTGGCTCAATATTTATAAAGATTACTCTTTATAGTTAATACTATTCCAAGTTTGTAATGTTGAAAAGGATACAACACCATTTGACAGTTTGCTTTGAGCATATGCAATTTATACATAATTGCTTATTGTTGCAGGTTGCTAGTTTATAACCCTAAGTTCTCCCAGTATAATCTAATAACCTGAGGACAGCATGACCTTGAGTATAAAGTGTTCAGAAACTAACTACAGAACTCCCTTTAAGCTTAATAACTTGCTGTAGTGGATGTGCACCCAAAGAGAGTAATAGATGTTATGCAGAACATACCTTGTTCCCTGGGAACTCTACGACCATCTCTTCGGTTCTGTTTTGGATCTGACCGGGCAATGCTCAGCCTCTTCCCAAATAACATCTGTTTGTTCTTTGTTATAGCTGCAGCAAGGTGTTCGTCATCCACAAAATCCACATAAGCTAGTCCCTTCACAAAGTCAACATAGGAGATTGAGCATCCGAAAGCAATTGTCAATAAAATGATGCAAAATATACCATCATGAGTATCGCATGATGAATTTTCACTAAACCTTCTGCTTCATGCATATGATCTACTACATATTCTTTGTGACTGATGTAAGAAGCATTTCCAGTGTATGGGATATCTAAATTCTGGAATTTTTTTAAAAAAGACAGAGAATAAAAGAATCCTCTTTTCTTGCTAAACAGTATAGAAATATGCCTAGATAAAAGTTTGGCTAAGTTCAAAAATGAAAAAAAAAAAAGATAGGTATTTCCACCAACTGGCAATCACATGATAAGGCACATGTTAAAATCAACTGATTCAGATTTTCAGCCTGTGATCTGTAGTGCCTAACCAGACTTGTGCCTTCCACAAAATTCACCAAGAGAACCCTGAATGTTCCAATAAGAGAATTGATAAGCTATGTGAAAGCAAAAGGGAGAACAATAAAACCTTTCAAAAGCTTGAAAAGAATGTAATGCCATTAACAGTAGGTTGCTATGAGAAACAAAGTTGATCTCCTTGCATTAGGCCACATTCTAGGGTGTGCTTTTTTTCTATTTTTCTTTAGTTCAATTGAACAAGAAGCACAGAGAATCCAAGTCTTAACTAAGATCTTTGATATGGAACATTCAACTGAATTACCAAAGTGCACTTCCCATAACAGCTGAAGTGGCCAGTATCTTATATATCTCTGAAAGCACATAAAGGAAGTCCAGGGGAAAAGGAAAAGCAGAAATGACATGGGGGGAACATGCATGCCTCCTTTGCTTGCGTGTGTGTGTGTGTGTGTGTGTGTGTGTGTTAGAGAGGGAGGGAGGGAGGGAGAGAGACCCTTGATTTTCCAGTATTTCTGTCATGCAAAATTCTAATAGAGGCCACCCCTCCAACATCACTGAAGAATTTACGTATATCTTCAGAATTTGCCTGCAAAAGTTGTCAACATTGAAATTATAAGTTCCCATCCCCATGTGTCAAAAACAAGATAAGGTCCTCCTTATTCAGGGCACTGGTAGGAGGGGAGGAGGTAGTTTACTTGCCTTGAAATGGATATTTGAGATAAACACAGTGCACTGGTCTGTATAGCCTTTTGTTCTTACAACGTCAGAACCTTTCATTTGTTTTTCATCAGGGGCGCTGTCTGTCTTTTCAAGATCAATTTTGGCCTCCTGGGCCTCATTTACTTCATATTTCTGCAACTGATCTTTATCCTCATACCCCTTCTTTTGAGTTTGGGCTGTTTGTTTTTGCCGCTTTGCTGGAGACTCTTTGTCACTAGCTGTTGAACCACCCTTTCTCTTTTCACGAGCAATTTTCTTCCCAGATACCTCACTCTGATCTGTTGATGCTTTTGTTTCCTGTTGTATCCTATACAACTTCAGCTCTTCTAGACGAGGAGTAACCTGAGAAAGGAGAGAGGCAAAAAATTTATCTTTGTAAAAAACTGTTAAACAAACATGCTTCCAGGCAAGATATGCAAGTTAAGATTGCATCAAGTTACATAGGGCACAACATTTTTTATTCACTTCTGAATTCAAGTGCAACAACTATTCCCAATTACTCAGTAGTATGAAATGGCTATTAACCGCCACACTGATGCTCTGAAGTTTAGCTGTTGTGAAGTCCCTCAAGCCATCCAATCCAGCTACTCCATGGCCAATATAAGACATGTATTTGGTCATATACTGGTAGGATAGTAAATAATTTCAAAATACATCAAACTATCTGCAACCCATGAACTCTAAGAATCTACAAATATTAAAGCCTTATGGATGAAAAGATAGAACCAAAAAGAAAACAAGAATGAAAAAGATAAAAAATGAACCTCATTCAAAAATTTAAAGAAGGTTCCAGGAAAGTTATGGACAGGAAGCATTCAGCAACTAAGATAAGTTTCTCAACGTCATGGATTTCTCCATGACCACAACGTTTCACTCCATCAAAGGCTTGCTATTCCTTCCAATTACAGTCAAAAAGCATCTGGTAATGATTTAACCTTGAGTTACTTGGGTCGCCAATACAACACATTCTCCCCAGTCCAGAATCGCACCACAACTCTTTGAATCATGTCTTGCTGGCTAGACAAATTATCAACAATAGTGCCTGCCATTATTGCATACAGTGGATAAAATGCACGACAATAGCCTGTCACTCAACAGAATCACAACAGCTCCCATTTATGTAGCAACATTATAATCATTAAATTTCTTCATGGGGAGTTCCTCACACAAGATATCCAAACTTAACAATACTCATCTCCAACCTCCAATCTTAGATACAGTATGTGGAGCAAAATAAGCACACACATTTGCTTTCATGCCCATCTGTTATGTCTTGGCATATGTCATAACTATCACTTTTTCCCAAGAAAGTCTCTCTGAACAACTAATTTCCAAAGCCATTTTCCGTGAAAAACAACCCAAGTCTTGTCAACCTCAACCTCAACCACCAACATCAGTAGGAGAGGATGCTTTACCTGAAGTACCAAGTCAAATTGTTGGAAAACTAGTTAATGCTCCATTCTATTTGAAGAAAGATCTGTGCTTTACTCATTTATCAGCTATCAAAATTGGGGCGTGAAAAGGTGACACAGAATGGAGGAAGACAAGACAAAATTTTCTCAGAAATAATATTTTGGCTTTCACTCTCCTCTCTGTTCTAACTCCAAAAGATCCCAGGATGAATATGGTTGCTCAACCTAATGGAAGCACATCAATTGGAAAGATCCATTTATATAAAAAATGCACTATATATGCACATTGAGTATATTAAACAATAAATTTCATCATATATATCAAAAGAAAGTTGCACCTTCTGTATAGCATGGTCAAAATCTTCTAGTGTACCAAACTCCTCTTCAAATCGCAACCAGGAATGGCAAATGTCCTGAATGATTCTGTTAATTAGGAAAGGAAAATATCATCTAATCCAAAATGCAGCATACAGATATTGAGCAAAACATCACAAGTCAGAGATCCAAAACAACATTGTCAACCAACAGAATATGAATATCCTAGGTTCCACCATGTTAGATTTACAATAAAACATAGCTAATCGAAAAATGTTAAGCAACACAATTGGTCTTATCTTTTATGCCTTAAATTGTGTGTGCAAGGCTTAACATTTTCACACTCGCATGCAGAGTTTCAATTCAAGGTCCTTTGGCCTATGCTACAAAGTAAGCCCTTGAAAATGATGCTCCTTGTTTCAAACCCAAAATCACAACACTTCTCGCAAAAGGGTTCCAAATGGCTAACAGGCAATTTCTTTCGGAGTCCCGACTCAAGAAATATATGTATCAGCATCTTTTTTAAGTGATTAGAATTTGTAACTTTTCAAGACATGTTATTGCCTAATGCAATTCTTTATTAAGGAGCATGGCATTGACAACAAATGTAATAAGATTTTAGGAAAACAGAGAACATGACAATCAGATACAACCGTGTGCAACACTTCCATTTAAATTTATAATATAACTCACTGCAGTTAACCTGAACAACCACTTCCTTATGAGGAGACCATGATTTATTTCCCTTCAGAATATTATACAGCATAATTAGTCTTACCAAAATTTCATTATTTGTACTTTTCAACCAGCAAGCAATTACCCAATTCCGTGATTCCATTTCACAGATGATGGCAAATAGATAGGCCAATGTTTGGATACAATATGAGCTAAAACCATCTAGCCTTCTCTTGATTTGATAAGGCCAAGAAAGAAATTAGTGGTTTCTTTTTCATGGTTTCGACGCATCAACTATAGATTTTGGTTTACTGGATCTTTTATATGGCATTTAGTGGCTGGTAAGGCAAGACATGCAATGTTTCATCGGTAGGCCTAGTTAAACTAGGGTTAATTTAATTGTCAATTTATGTCTTCTTTCATCAAAATTCAAGGGTATATTGCCTAATTGTCAAGTCTAGATTCTCCTAGGAAATGAGTTAGCTGAAGGTCCGAGTACTCTTATATATTTTCCAACATAGAATCTTAATCTCTTCCAGATGAAGAAAAGTCAAACAGATTTCAGTAAGAGTATGAATCATTTTTTATTTCAACATTAACTTTGCTTGTGATTGCATTCTGCTCCTCCATGTGCAATGGAGAAAAGATAATACAATAGGCTTCATTGTTTCTATGAATTGCACCTTCACTGTTTAGAAAATAAACAAGCAAACTACTAATGCTAACAAATATGTATGTTTACGAAACAAAAAAAAACATCACAGCACAAAAGAAATGAAGAAAAAACCAATATACCTCTGAACCTGTCCCAGGAAATCTTTTGCTATAGCATCGCTTGTATATGGACCTAGCTTCACTTATGTGACCTGATTCAGTTTCCATTGCTATAAAACCCTGCCAAGCTTCCAACATTGAGCCACTGCAAAAGGAATTAAAAAAGCATTACATTAAATTAAAGAATATGGAAGACAACTAGAACTAAATAAAACAACTTTGGTAAAACTAGATGAATAGAATATATGGTCTGCCTGATCTTAAGCAAGCTCTCCCAAACTCGGCGAGCTGCAACTAAATCTTTTCCCAAATTCATCTCTAGACGACCCCAGTAGGCATACAGTTGCAGCAAACCATCTGTGTTTTTCAGGTGGGGTGACAGGTAATCTGAGGCATGCTGGATGGAAAATAATTCAGTATTAGGATTAAAATTGAATGAATGCAACTACATAACTACTTGCTCCAAAATGTATAAAGAATACAAAATATAGAGAATTCACCACCACCACTCACATTATCTACTTATACACAAATAATCCCAGATTGTACTGTTAAAAATTAGAATAAAGATCTCTGTAAATCTTGAAGCATCAAAATCAATCTTTTTGTATGGTTTGGAGGGAGGCAGATTGAACTTGGGCATGCTAACGGTCAGGACCTCAGGCTTGAGTCTTCTACTATTTGACCAATACCTCGAGTTAAAACAATCCAAAGTAATTGACTTGAGAGTACTATGGAAGCGCATATAAGCACCGCCTGCTTCTTTGATTCTGGAAACAACAGTGGATACCCTCCAAGAAAAAAGCAGGTGTGCTAAGAAAAACAATGAACAGGTCAAGCAATCTTATGATGGAAAGGGGTAGGGAGATTGAACTTGAGCATGCTAACACCCAAGACCTTGAGCTTGATTTTTCTACTATTTGACCAATGCCTCAACAGCTAAGCAATTCAAACCGTCTTAAGAGGATCTTACTGAGGCTCATATAAGCAACACTTGGATATCTAATACTTGAAAGAACAATATGTACCTACCATCCACAGAAAATGCATTGAAACAAGGCGTGTAAAAAAAACAACGAACGGACAAATTGAACCAGTGCTAGTAAAAATAAAAAACTGAACCAAGAAAAGAAAATAAAAAAGGTTAAAAACTGGTTAGTTCCATTCTTTACTCTAATTTCTACTTCTTGGTAGGTTACAAAAACCAAATTGGTAGCCCCGAAAACCATATGTTAATGCAAAAAAAAAAAATTATTAATTTTTAAAAGCATATTTTAACTTCTGGGCTTTATTTATGTTAACCAAAAAAGTTTATCCACAAAAAGTGATGCAAGCTTTCTTTACTCACTCTGACATGATTCACATATATTGTATTTTTGAATGTTTAGTCCATGTTGTATTAAATTAATGGTTAGGATTCAAGCATGAAATGAATTATGATTCACGTACATTTAATTACAAATCCTTAAGTCCAAGTGGTATTATATTAAGGGTTATGATTTGGGAGAAAAATGAATTCAAATCTCCTTCATGTGTATACAGTGAGCATACAGAAGCTGCCAAGCTTAAAAAGAAAAGGAAAGCATACACAAACAGCTCAATAGCATCAATACCTAGCTAGCTAGTATAAGGAACAGAGAGAAGTCTCTTTTCAGATCAAGTTACAGGATGAAGCTTAGACCCCACTACCTCGAACCGTAATGTAGCCACAGACAATTCAAGGTAACAATTGATTGAACCCTCACTCATAAGTAGACATATTCTTGGTGAGTCAAAACATTTCTCCAATGTCTTACTGATGTAGCAGACCAAGGTAAGAATATGAATAGAACAAAGATGTAGCTCGGCCAAATATATAGACTAAAAAAGACACCGATGCAATCTTTAAATTCTGCACCTAATAACAAAATTTTACATGTTATTTTTGGTAAGGTGGGCTAGAAGCTTGGAGAATAGTTTATACATAGGCTAGGTTATGATTTTTTAAAAGTTATAGCTTTCCTTGTATTTGTAACATACTAGGCAATTCTATAAAAAGGAAAAGGAAATAAGAAGTAAAAGCATAATAAACAAAATGTTTATACAAACCTGAAAAGTTTCCCTTATTAATGCAAAATCCAAGACACCATTCACTTCACCACCACATTCGATCCTCCTCCTCAAACCATGTACTCGTGTTAGAAACAAATCCAAGTACTGAAACAAATAAAAGTCACTGAATAAACAAAGAAAACCGATGCAAACAGGAAACAATGACACTAGGACATTAAAAAAAGGAATTAGATCAACTTGTCCTTTTATTTTTCCCCCAGTCTGCAATATATTCTTACAAGTCTAATTATTCCAAATTTTTCCTGTGATATAAAGCTATTCTCCAATCTATCATTTTATCAAATATTCTCATCAAAACTAACTTAACTGCCGTCACATGAGCAATTCAAATTTCACTCCATTTATTATATAAAAAATGAAAAAAAAGAAGAATTTTTAAAATCACACAACAATAATTTTTTTAGAAAAAAATTAGTAAATCAAGTTGAGTTTGTATTTCTCATGTTAGGGCATTTTTTAGGTTTGCATGAAAATATTTACCAGAAGTATAGATTGGAGAATAACCTACAATACAAGGACAAATTGGGAGCAACTAGACTTGTAGGGATAGATTGGAAACCACACCCACATTATGAGGAGCTTTTCATAAATGTACCTCTTCAATTGTTGAAAAAATACATTGTAGGGACTTTTCAAAAACCTGAAATCATGAAAGAAATCAAATGAGTAACTTAAAGAACATATTTTAATACTGCATATTTATAATATGCACGGATAAGAATCAACACGCAACAAATTGCTAGAATTTTATTGTCATTAGATACAGATGGAAAGAGACATCATCTGTCATGTGAAGCTAAAGGGATGGGGGAGACAAATGATTTGGCTGGCAACACTTGTACTAAAAAAACACTGCATCAAAAAGAAATCCATTCAAAAAGTATATGGTTGGAACTAAGGTTGATAAGAGAAGCATACAGAAGATATCTCCTTTTCAGGAGCACGCCCGCGTTCCAAGGAAAGCATATACTGAACCCAAAGCTCTCCTATCCAGGGACAATTTTTTGTTGCCCTGGAATAAACATCCCTCAGAACATTTCCTACCTGGAAAAGGGACAAAGTGTGTAAATAATCTACAGAATTGGAAGATGGAAAAACTTGAGAATAGAGAAATTCAAGGACAACCTTCAAGGTCCTGTCCAAATAGCGAGTATAATCAAGCCATAGATCACTTGATATAGGAAAGTCAGCCAATGCACGCTCATATAAAACTTGAACCCGTGCTGGATCGCCCACAGACTTTTCAAATTTTAAGTAGTTCTGCAAAACAATAAAAACATGAGCTTCCTTTGGAAAATAAAAAATACCACAATAAAAACAGGGGACCTTAATAAATTGAGGCTCTAAGGAAAAGCAGGCAAAAAGGAAAAAATCTTGCTATAACCAGAATGACCAAACTGCAGTTAAAAGTAAATGAACTTCAAATTCAAGGAATAATGCAAGAAAAATTTTGGGAAAAAAATGATGCAAAAGGAAAAGTACAAGTAGGATGTCCCCAATGAGCTATTAATTATCAAAAGCTCTGTTAAATTATAACAGTTGTCCTACATACCATGAAATTTTGAAATTTCTCGGTATCAGATATATTCTGCATAGAAATCTGTTCTTCATGCTGAGCACGAGCATTATAAGCTTCCATGGCCTTTTGGTATGCTGAGGCAAGATGAGAAGGTATACCATCAACTTCACTAGATTTGGCATCAAGATCAATCCCTTGTTCCACCTCCCAAGCCTTGTACGCAAGGAGTGTTGACCTCAAGTTAACAAGTGGAACAGACAATTGGCGGTGGAAAATATTTCGAATGCGTTGGACCTGTAATTCCTTTGCCTACAAACAAGAATTTGAACTCTTAAATGTATGTTAGAAGACTCATAAAGCTAATTACTTAACATAAGATACCACTAATTCCATAAAACTAGCTTTAAAAATGTCTCTCTGTGAACCTGCTTCACAACAAACTGCTTCAGGGGATATAAAGCAAATTTAGAAACTTAAGAATTTGGATTTATTTAGAATTCATCTGTTGGCAGAATCTGGACTTAGAAATTGTATCTGCTGGGTCCAAGGTAAAGGCCCTTTCATGCTATGAGGCAACATGAGTTAAGCATTGACACTATCATCGGGTTGAAAATACATCAGCTATATCAACTATCAAGTTCCATCAATTAATTCCAATCTTTGCAGCTTTCTTGTGATCTCATGCAGACCTGTACCATGTTCTTGACTAGGTCTTTAGAGCTCCAATAAGATAGAGGAATGTTGTGTGACGTGGTTGATTCAAACAAGGTGAAGAGCAAGAAGACATATCAACGAACTCTTTTCACAAGCAATTCTTATCAGGCTAGGTCATATTTATCAAGTTAGCTGCAAGGACAGCTTCTCAGGTCATGTTGCAGTAGAAAATAAAGGTTCAAGGGTTTACTCAAAAATCTTGACGGGGATTAATTTGCTCAGGCGGTTTAAGACATGCCTAATCAGCACCCTTTTTTTCTTCTTTTTTCCCATGTATCACAGTTGTTTAGAGAAGTTAATAAAAAAAATCTACGATGCACAATTCCAAGCTCCAAGATGAATGTTGTCCAACTTAAACACAATACATCTATGCTCTTAGACCAAGCAAACAGAAAGGACATGTAATGAATTATACAAAAGAAAAAAAAAGATCCAGTGAATACAAATGAAAATTTGGCAGCTAAGGATATGGGCACTTTAGATATCACATGCGAGCAAAACAAACTGGAAACTGGATATAGACAGTTAATTCCAACCTTGATGTCATTCTCATCAATGGTGTGCAGTACCACCTGTTCAAATTCCCTGTACAATTCCCAAATTTTGTTTCCTTCAGCAACATGCAAACCAGCAGCAGTAAGAGCACGCTCAAAGAGATTCCGGGCCTTTGAAATGCCATCAGGAGAACATTCTCGCACTGAAGGATCATGTTCTTGTATGTAATTCAAATAGTCACACCAAAGAGAAACAGACTGCATTGAAAAATGGTACAGTCAACTGCGTCAATTTTTGAAGCAATGAGCTTCAGAACACATGCCATTAGTTAATATGTAAAGACAATCACACAACGAATTAAATCCATGAAACCATCAGCTTCAATTTTCTTAAATTAATAATACTGGAATTTATTTTTATATTTTCTTCTTTTAGCTGAGAAAGCCATGCAAAAATGACAAAAGTTGAATAAACACAAGGTCTATTTATCTTATAAAAGCTTGCCAATGAAAATAAGCAGGGATATCTAAACAAATCATAGATAATTCTATAAAACTAAATTATCTGCAAACAACACAACAACATAATGGTCCTGATTCCTGAGAGCACAGCATTCGTTTTTTCAAAATTTAACTATTATCCTATGTGTTTCTTCCATTATCAAACAATAGCCGTTCTATGAATGCACACTATATATAGTAGTAGAGCATCAGAGCACCAAAAGTCCTGAAAACATTTAAAAAACAAAATAACACCCTAAAGTATTACTAAAAGAGTTTAACAAGAACACACCAGATAATCAAACACTCCACGGTCATAAATCTTCTCAACCCCCGCGAAACCCTCTGGCCTGAAAAAAATAAATCAATCAATGAATCAACTCAACAACCACCAGCAACAATCAATAAAGCATAAAAAAATAGTCATTGAAAATACAGAAACAACAATATTACCCAGAAATAGAAGCTTCATCTTTAGCCCAATCACGCCACATGTCAGGGCTTAGTGGGAACACATTGTTCATGGCTTCTCTTGCTTGTTTAAGCTTATCTATCTCTCCCATTTTTCTCAACAGTTTTATGTACTAAAAAACAGCAAGCAAGCAGCATCAATGCATACAATAAATTTATTTACTTTACAACTAGAAACTCAGAAAGAAAGAGGGATTAACGTTAATTACTTGAGTATGAGAGTCATAATTGGAGGGGTTACTGGAGAGCTCAGTTTCTAGGGTTTTAAGCTCTTGATTTTGCTGCGATTCGTCTTCTGAGTCGGAATCGGAATCGGAGTCCGACCGAAGTTTGGGGTTCTGAGGTTTGGGGTTCTGAAGTTGGTCTCCGTTGTCGTTGTTGTTATTTTCTTCGTCGTCTAGCTCTTCTTCTAGGGTTTTATCTTCGCTGTCGATCTCCATGGCTGTTTTGAGAATGGAAATGAGGGAGGAGTGGAGTAGCTTTATAATTCTGTCTTGATTTTTAAGTTTAAATATGCAGAAGTAAAAGAGTAAGGATTATATTAAGGACTCGTTTGTTTCCGAAAATGTGGAAAAAAACAATGAAAATTGAATTTCATGGAAAATAGTTTCTTATAAAATAATTTTTTATTTGTTTGTACCATAAGAAATTACTTAGAAATCATTTAAGAAAATGAATTTTTTTAAAAGAATTATTATTTTTTCTTATAATAATACTAGTTTATAATCTGGCATTATATTACAATTCCTATTAAAAAATAATTAGATTATCAAAAACTATTTAAGATTATTATTAAATCCAACTCAGTATATTCATTTTAAAAAATTTTAATTTAACTAAATATTTTAATTTAATTTAAAAATAAAAATTATTACAACCTTATCCAATCAACTTATCTAATTCAAAAACATTACATTTAATTAACAAAAAATTAAAAAATTAAATTAAATTAACATAAAAAATCTCATTAACCAATTTTTTTTTTTGTTTAGCCTTGATTAAAATCAAATAATACGATAATTATCTTGATATAATTTAATCATTATAATCAATCTAAAGTTAATTGAACTTAGTAAAAAAATTATGTGGATGGAATGAAAAAAAATAAAGAAATTGACAAGAAAAAAAATCTTCACTCTACTTCTTAATTAGCTTAGGTTTAAAATTAAAACTTGCAGGAGTTGTGGGTAATTTATCTAATTATATTTAATAAAAAATTTTATCAAAATAAATTTGAAAAAAAAAATATATAAAATTTGTAATGAGAGCTAACACTCACATAAAATTTATTGAACAACAAGTAAAAAAAAAATACAAGGTTACACATATGAAAAATCTTATAAAAAAATTAATATTACAGAAATTTAATATATATAAAATTAAAAAAAAAACCACAAATAAATCATGCATGCCTCTATAAAAATTAAACACACCAAATATCATTTAAAAATAATTACAATCTAATTAAAATATAAACTCAAAATTTATTTTAAAACATATTCATAAATAATACATTATTTAAAAAAAAAATTATAAAACAAAAGGAAAACACACTAGGCATTATAAAGCATCAACCCACATGCAGCCTGCAACACCATATATAAATACAGGCTTTTATTTTTTCAAAAAAATTGAATATATCCTAAATAGTTTTATAAAAAAATATATCCCCTAAAAAACCTAAAATATAGCCATTATAAGAGCTGAAAAAATCAAATTCTTTGTTTTTTTATCTAAAATCTCATTTTCAATCCATTTTAACTCAAAATATTTAAAAATCACTTTATAGATTTTGTTAAACCAATCCATAACCATCAAAAAACTACTTAAAAATCTAAAATTCATCTGAAACAAAAATTATTTCTAAGCTCATATTTGTTGTTTTAGGTATTTTAAAGATTAAAAAAATACTAAGCATAACCCTTTTTATTATATAAAACTTTTTAATAAAAAAATAAATAATTTTGAAGGTCGGAATCTTTCC
>NW_011501344.1:0-30533 GCF_000495115.2 Populus euphratica | reverse complement strand
CTTTCCCTAACTGTCATTTTCTTTCTCTCAATCCAGGACTCTTTATCTTTTCTTCAAATAATAAAGGAATAAAAAAAGAGAAAAATGAAGTTAGGTAGGTGGTTATAATTTATGTAATATATATTGGTTTTTTTTTTAAAGATATTATTATGATGTATACAAAAATTATGATTTAACCCTACCCTCCTCAAATATATATATATATATAACCAAGAGTGTTGAGCGAAACATTGCGCAGTAAAACACAATCCACCTTGGATTGCTTCAGTACAATGACGTTTTTTTGGTCCTTTACAAGGCAAATTACAGTGCGCGAAATACTTTTTTTAGAGGGTTCAATTAATATTAACAGATTAAACAGAGGTAAATTGGTTTTTTATAATAAAATTATTAATTCACCTTTTAAATAAAAAAATATGCAAGTTTTTTTTTAACTTTTTTTTCACAATATAATTACTTTACTACCCATAACATTTCATTCTTTTGAACTTGCTTTCCGGGTATTTTTTTCTATTTTATTATTATTTTTTTATAATTAGTAAATAGATTCAAGAGCAATTAAGTCTTTTAATATATATAAAATATATATATATTTTTAAAATAATTAACATGTGTAGCACAAGCTTCAAGAGATGGAGGAACTTGACTCTTTTCAGCGACTCCTACAGAATTTTTAACCAAACAAACATCATTATGAAAAGCAGTGTTATAAATAGATCGGAGACTTACCAAATGTAAGGCATGTGTTCCGGTGATGGACCAGCGGTACGGTTTTGGCAAACCTTTTCTCCTCCTTATTTTCTCTCAGCTCTTCTCTGTAAAATGCAAAAGTTTCCTTTTATTTATTCTGTGTATATAATTTAGTCCTTATTTTTTTTACTTGTTTTGTTTTTTATTTTTTTAGATTTTTTTTAATTTTATTATTTATCATTTGATTTCATTTGATTCTTATATCAAATTTGATCATTATTTTTTTAATTATTATTTACTTTTTTTATTTATTTTTTAATTGAATTTTATTTTCAATTTCATCCATCAATATTTGATTTTAACTTATTTTTATGTGAAATTTGGTTTTTTTCTTTTTATTAATATTTATTTTTTTTAGATTTTTTTTTGTTGTCTTCCCCCCTAATTTCCCCTTCATTATTCTATAATTGAGAATTTTACTTTATTATTTTTTTAAATTTATCTTTCTACAAGGTGAGTCTCGTGCTTAATACTAGAATTAGAATTTTAAATTTTAAATATTAACATGGACCGACTTTAATCTTAGTTTTAGATTCTTTATTAAATTTAACTTTTTTAATCTCATTGTTTAAAAATTGATTGATTTATTGAAAATTAATTTTTATTTTTTTTATTTTTTTTCTAGATTCATGATTACAACATGTTAACCCAAGTTAACATGAATTTTTTTTCTTAGTTTTTTTTAAATAATTCTTATATTATAAAATTATACAAGTTTATTAAACTCAATTATTTTGTTTTTGTTATTTAGGATTTTTACATTGCTTTGGCATTTTCAAAAAATGTGGATCGGTCCACAGTGTAACCAGACTACCTATCTAGTGTCTAATTAAGATATTATTGTGCATTCCAGTGCTTGACCTAGCGGTGGAAGATGCATTCCAGTGCACCTGGGTTCGAGCCCTGGTGTGCACGCCTGTCACCCCGCGGTGCTTAAAATTATACAAGTTTATTAAACTCAATTATTTTGTTTTTATTATTTAGGATTTTTGCATTGCTTTGGCATTTTCAAAAAATGTGGATCGGTCCACAGTGTAACCAGACTACCTATCTAGTGTCTAATTAAGATATTATCGTGCATTCCAGTGCTTGACCTAGCGGTGGAAGATGCATTCCAGTGCACCTGGGTTCGAGCCCTGGTGTGCACGCCTGTCACCCCGCGGTGCTTAAAATTATACAAGTTTATTAAACTCAATTATTTTGTTTTTATTATTTAGGATTTTTGCATTGCTTTGGCATTTTCAAAAAATGTGGATCGGTCCACAGTGTAACCAGACTACCTATCTAGTGTCTAATTAAGATATTATCGTGCATTCCAGTGCTTGACCTAGCGGTGGAAGATGCATTCCAGTGCACCTGGGTTCGAGCCCTGGTGTGCACGTCTGTCACCCCGCGGTGCTTTACATGCCTACTGGGTTTGCAGGGTATTCAATGGGTCATGAAGATTAGTCATGGTACGCGCAAGCTGGCCCGGACACCCCATGTAAATTAAAAACAAAAAAAAAAGATATTATTGTCTAGTTTTATTTTAGAGGTTATGCTATCAGGACAAACCCTATGGAATCAACTAGCGGGAAAATATATGATCCCATGTGCTCCTTGTTTGGTGCATATTTGTACCTTTCGAGATATAGAAGTTGTTTCTATCGTTTTACATGCCATTTTTTAAGATTCTCCAGAAGGAAAGTGAGATTCAACTGATGATCCGAGAATAGTTTCATTATTGAAGGAAAAAACCTAGAAAAAAAAGAGATGATATCAAAGAGTGTATTAGAGAAGAGAAAAAGTTGGAATGTGAGAATAGTTTTCTGCCATAAAGCAACTTCAGAATTCTAATATTGAGAAGGTGCGGAGTGCGAACACCATTTCATTATGGCCACTTTGAGAAGGTTCACAACAAAAAAGTTGTACCATTGTAACAAGTAGTATGTATTGGGTTCATATCATTTTGGAAGGAAGGGCAGAGGAAAGACCTCATCTGTCGAAACACTTCAAGGAGAAATGGAGTCTCGTCATCGGATGGATCGCGGTATTTTCTTTATTGCACACACTTAAGTCAAGAAATGCTGAATCAAAATAGGATAATGGATCCCTTCAGTTGTTGTTGATGACATCCTGAAATTTGACGATGCAATCCAATGCTCGCTCGAAGTCACTTTCTTCCAGGGCAAGTGTGAAGCGGCAGTAGCCTGGAATTCCAGTCCATAAGCCACTGTTGATGCATAAACCTGTGGATTTGACCATGGCTTCCCTGAAGACCGAGTCATCAAGCTTCACTTCATAGGTACTTGTAGCTTTCCCGTTGTCTTTAGGCGAGTGTCTGATCTTGATAACCTTGTTGAGATAGGCAGAGGGCTTGGCCACCATGGAAATGCCACCTTGAGGCTCGAGCACATCCCACCCACATTTCTCTAGTGTCTATTGCAAAGAAAAGTATTAGAAAAAATTCTAATTATTTATCAGCTATGTAAGGCATTTACGAACAGTTCAGGCAGAGCACACTGCAGGATTGAGATGATTTTTTGTTGCAGGATTTGAGATAAAATATGAAACACGAACTGTCAATTATGTTGCACATTCAAAGAAATCTATGCTTATTTTGTAACATTTCTAACAAGAAAGAAAAGGTATTTGGATCTCATGGTTTTTTTTTTAACATAGAAATGGTGTAATTAATCAGCAAAGATCTTACAGACCAATGCAAGAGAAAGAGAGTGAGTGAGGGATGGTTACTACGTGAACTTTTGACATTGTCTCAACTCTCAACTCCAAGGCAAGATTGGCAAGCATTAAATCATCAACGCTGAGGTAAGCATAGAATTGTCTAGCATGAAAGACTATGACACTGGGCACAAGAAAAACACGGGAACTCTCTCTTTTGCAGGCAGAACCCCAGGAAAAACTCTACAATCCCACTTAGTTCAAGCTTAGGTTTCATAGTTACTAGTCAAAAAAGATCTAGTACCCATTCAAGGCCTCATCAAAGCAAGATTTTGGGAACAAAAACTCAAAGATAGTTATGTCCTTGAGTATTATTTACACATCTTAGGCTTCAAGCCTAAAACTTGCTTATGTCTAGCACCAATTACACCAGGCAATGGCCCATTTCATATTTAAAAAATGTAAACCCAACCTTCAACCTCTTGGCTGCAGGTTCAGAACTCTTAGCATCGCCCTAGAAAATGGATATTTGACATATAACAAACACATTCTGAACAAACTAATTATTTAATGCCAAATAAAGAGTCTCCAGCACGAGATATAATTACCTCCTTTAGGCGCTGGCACCTAAATTGCAAATTTCTTGATTGTTCTGCAACAGCATCTCTTAGTTCTGATTTCTGCTCATTCAAACCCAGCAACTTCTTTATGGCATACCGAACAGTGCTATGAGGTTTGCTTAATCCTGGAAAGCTATGAAGTGTATCAACCAGCAGAGGATGATTCAAAGCCAGAAACCCAAATTTCAGTGCTCCACTAAGGATCTTGAGAGACAATCCTCCCAGTAAAGACACGCAAAAAGATTGGTTGTGAGAGGAATTCAGCTTTGACAATGTAGGCTCCAAATCCCATCCACCCCAACCTTCAGTATCAAATTCCAATCCAGAGACTGAAGTATCAATGACAACTCTAGCCCCAAATTTTGAACAAGTAGTTAATATGGTCTCCATCTCTTTGCTGCTGTAAAGCAAGCCTGTGGGGTTGATTGTGGGACCAGAAATGCAAACCCATGGCTTATTAACAGTCTGAAGTACTCCATTGAGTAGGCTGCCTGTCAGCTTAAAGCCCGCTTCAGAGTCAGTAGGGATAATCATAATGTTTGCTTTTAAAAATTTTGCAGCAGAAACATAGTTTCCATTTGATCCAGCTGGGAAACACAATGTTCCACCTTCATTAATGCAGCAAAGGATCAGCCTATTAAACAGAGCTTGTGTGCTGTCTGCGTACACAAATTCTGTGCTGCTATCTGTTGGAAACCCGTAATTGCTTTTAATAAATTGCTTCATTCCAGGGGTGACATCAATTTCCGATTCAGCCAAGTTCTGTCTTGCAAAACCTTCAAAGATTGCAGCCTTTACAGGAGATGGAGTGGGCAAGAAGCTTTGATCAACATCCATGTGAATCAAGGTAGATATTTCTGCCCCACTAATTGACAACTCAGAATAATCAAGGACTGAGATAGCTGAACTAGAAAACCCAATCAACTTATCTGATTTGGCCTTCTCGGACTCCCTCTGTAGATAAGTATTGAAAATCAACTTCGTGAGCAAGCTTCCCTCCAGGAAACAGAAGAATGTTTACAGAGAAACAACATTCATTAACAACAAATAAAACTGTGGACCAGTACTATCAACTTTTTAAATCATTCAAAAAACAGGAAATCAAAAAAACATTTGACTGAACATCAGTTCTAGACCATGAAGCATGGTAAATCCAGTACAGGTCATGGTGCAGCACAACATACATAATTCTACATACTTCCTAGCCAGGGTCACTTCCTTTTCTTCCAAGGACAGCAGAATCACTTGAGATGTCATAAATGCAAATGGAAATAAGATAGACAAGCCTAAACAAGATATCAACGCCTACCTTCTTCTGTAGCCTCGTTCCATACTTTTAGTTTAGATATAATCATCAGACCTATTTCAATATAAGTTTGATAAAAAAAGGACAGAACAATAACTAGCATGTATCTAGTATAATTTGGAGTGTTGCAAAGTGTAGATTTGCATCTATTACAAATTAAACAAAATTTATTCAAATGCATCATGGAGAAAAGGATTGTCTATTTCCAAAATAATGATAATGATAATGATAAAAAGAAAAAGACTAGCAAACCTCTACTAGTGGATGTCGGTTTGCAAGCTGAAAAGCTAGAAGCTCATGAAAAAGACAACCATAATAATGTTCCCTGATTGGTATGGTATTTCCTTCTAGAACTTCCACAGTTTTGGACAAAGCCTTGAGGATGGCCTCTTCTTCTGAAATAACAAAAGCTACTTCTAAATCTGCATAGACCTGCAAAGGATGTTATGGTCATTAACATAGAGAACATCAACAAGGTAAACGAACCGAGGTTACAGGAAATCCTAGACTCCATGCCTGGATCAATTAATAAAGCAGTCACCTGAGTTAATTTATCTAGATAAAAAAAAATAAAAATACCTGGTTTTTTACAAGGCCACAGATGATTGCAGCGTGTGAAGGAAGAGAAGTTCCAGCAAGATATTTTAGGACCCCATTGGAACTTGGAAGGCTGGATAGCTCAAAATGATCAGATATGTCTAAGAAAAGACGAGATCCAATTTCTCTGGTAACCTCTAAAAGGTGCGCAAAGGCTGAACTAGTGACAGCCTCATAATGAGCCATTCCAGTAATCACCACTTGTGGCTTCAGCTTCTTTATCAGCTCTACCATTAAATCAGACTGTCTAGGTGCTTCAATGACTGTAATCACATCCTCTGACAGGTCATCACTTTCTGCACTCTACAATGTGCAGAAAATGTTAGTAGATATGCAGCAACTGAAGTCACATCTTAGCAAAGCTGGTTAGGATTACTGTAGCACAACACTGCTCCATAAGTTTTTTACATAATTTCACAAGACAGAAGCTGCTAATGCAAAAGGAAGCTAACCAACAATATACCTCGAAAAACTGTTGACTAGTCCTACACATTTCATTGATAAAACCATTTTAACTGCTTCTCAAAGTAAGATGGCCATACTTCAATTACTATGGGCACAACGATTGACTTCTTAATGCTGAGATATTTGTAACACAAACGTGGTAAATGATATACTAAATGCCCATTTAGCATTGCATTAGCTTGCAGTATTCAAAGTACTTTTCAAATTGCCTTTCACCTAAAAAAACATTAAATTAATGTTTTTTGATGGTTTTGATACACTGATGTCAAAAAAGAAAAATTCTGGAAAAAAAATCATTTTAATGCATTTTCAATTGAAATACACTTTTAAAAAGTACCATGCACCACATAACCAAATGGGCACTAACAACACACGCAATAAGAATCATTGGAACATAACAAGATCGATTAAGTGATTTATTGCGTCTGCATTGTTAAAGAACCAAATTGTCAATAAAAGGAGCTTCTCTACTTGACAAGTACTATGCCTATCAAAGGAGAATCATAAGATGATTGTAGCACTGTATCTGAAATATAATAAAAAATTAAAAGTTTAACAGTTACCAAGAGAATAAGGGCATCGTTTCTTTATGGACAAAAAGAGAAACATGTAACAAAGCATAAATATACAGTAAAATTTCAGAGTTCTATTCACCGTTTTCCAAGCATTCCTGATTATGATTGCATTGTCAGCAGAACAATCATAACTGGTTAATTCCCTGTTGACTACACATCCTAAGAAATCACATAAGCCTCGGAAGACACCAAGAATAAAACCATTAACTCAATGCCCTCATTTTCAGAATGGCTATTTGAAAGATACAAGTATTTCACAAGCCACATTGCACTTGCCTGTATGGTTCTGGAATATTCAGAGCTATCCAAGTTATGACATCATGAGAAATATATGATGATGAACTACAACAAGAATGACACAACATACCTTGATGGCTAGAGATGTTAACCATTTTCGGGGTAAGTGTTGAGTCAGATGTTCATCAACAATTGCAAGACGAGGTGAGAACAAGCGAAGAGCATTCTCAATTGCCACAGCCCTTGAAGGAAAGACAACAACATTCTTGTGCAAGAATTGCAAAAAGTTAAACACAAGTCAGCACTAAGGCTATGTAAGTACAATCACGCAAATACAAGGGCCTTGCAATTTAGTTCAATGCCCTGTACTTGGTGAATAAATTTTATATGAGGGTTCTAGCACTGTTCAGATAATTCTATTAACAAGTTGAGCACAACAAATGCATGGAAAAATACAAGCAGTTATTGATTAAGCAGGAATTTATTCTTACATCTGAATTGAGTGGAATATGGTGATATGTTTTCAGAAAGCTTGCTATGAGATTGCGGAAATGTATGCTTCCAGCTGGCGGCTCATATGGGAAACACGAATTCTCCTTCAATTGATCGGCAAGAGAAGCTAGGAATGGGATTTTCTCATCAGCAACTGAGTCATCTTCAAAAAATAAATCCAACGAACCACTGACATCATGGAAGCCATTCTTAAGAAATTCAAAAATTTTCTTCACCTGGCAAAAGGAATCAATTTATTGAGATAGCAACTCCTCTCATAAAACATTTGAATCAATAAACAATAGCTTGGTAGAATAAAAACTCAAATCAAGTGCAGACCTGGTTTGGTTGGCGAAGTTGACAACTGTAAACGGATAAAGCATGTGCAATTCGACCACCAGCTTGCCCATAAGCCCATGCTGTACGAGCACAGATGGGTTGATCTCCAGTGAGACCCATGAAAAACTCAAAGCGGTGTGGGCTGTTTTTCTCAATTTCAACCAAGGCTGAAATATCTGTATCAGCAGCCTGTAAAAATGCATTTTGAGCACTAGCTAACTTTGGAAGGAAAAATGGCTTTCAATTGAGGAGTTTGTTCTTGCCTGAATAATTTTAGTCTGCCAAAGCTTGTTGACATGAAAACCACGACGTTCAAACAAGCGTTTACAAACAGCTTGTCCTGGACGACCACCCATATTAAAGATCATAATCCCCATAGGTTTGATGACAGCTATTCCTTCCTCAACAGCCCTAGCAATGAGACCTAAGCCAAACTGATCCTCAACAAACCCCTACATAAAATAAAATTAACAAATCAAACTCAATATATGCTACTGAGTATCAAGATATTCTCAAAGCATAAATGAGATTCGAAGTTTAAAATTTTGAAATTGTATTCAGCTAGAAAATTAAGCAGGAATTTATGGCCGGAATCAACTGAAAAAGGAATTGTCCACTCATATTCTAGCAGACTCCTAAAACAAGTTCATCAAATGAAAATAAAATTGGGGGAGAATTAAGATATTTGAACAATACAGCCCCAATTGTTTCATCTTTTTTTTTTTATTCAGCTGCAAAAAAGTTGATGCACTTAAATTCTGTTTACCAACAACATTAAACTGTAGGTTTCTGCTAAATTATAGAGCCACCCATACCTGAAGTGCACAGTAGTTACTCAATGAATGCAGAAACTCCTCGCTTGCATTTTCTGTGATCATTTTAGACATTGCATCTGGATTTGGATTAAGTATCTGTGGCAGTAGAACAAGGGAATGAGTAAAAGTAACAGTCAAATAACTAGCATGAAAATACAAATATTCAACTAGCCACTGCATAAACTAGCTAAATCCAGTATGATTTACAAGCACCTACATATCATCAGTTGGAATAATACCTGAGGTATGC
Organism: Populus euphratica; assembly: GCF_000495115.2. Lineage (NCBI taxonomy): Eukaryota > Viridiplantae > Streptophyta > Magnoliopsida > Malpighiales > Salicaceae > Populus > Populus euphratica. The sequence continues at coordinate 21,426 of NW_011501344.1, read as the reverse complement.
ATCCAACAATTCTTTCAAGTTCAATGTTGTGATCTCTAATATAAGACAATAAATCAGACTCATAAAACTCCACCCTGTCCAGTAAAGTTTTCTTCTCTGCATCATAGATGACTTGACCTTTCTCATCAAAAGCATTTAAGTATAAGTTTATCCAGGAAACCTTTACTGCTCTAGGATTGATATCAAGGCCATACACCTGCAAGGATTATTTACTACCAAAAGGTCACTTGGCGAAGGTCTATTAAGTAGAGAGGAGTAAAGAAACTCAGGGAAAACAACAAACCTTTGATGGCAACCATTTCTCGGCAAGAGCAATGGATATCCATCCATTTCCACAACCAAGCTCAGCAACTGTCTTGTCTTTAAAAATAGAATCCGGATGTCTATTTAGGCCCTCATAAAAAGTGAAGGACCAGTTTTCTGGCATAAAAATGCTTGGGATCACCATCATGGTCAATTTCTTTCTCCCTCGGTAGCCCACACCTGGCAAAGAACATTGTCCTCATAAAATCAAGCAATGAAAATATCAACATGTCCTTCTGTGATTCTAGTATTCAAATAGATAAAAACTAACAATAAATTATATAGAGCAACAAATAAATATCACCTCTATATCAGAACTAGCAGAAATAACATATCTAAACAGCTTACTAGGAATCAAACCGCAAGTGTGTCTATTCTAGAAAACCAATGAATGGTTGAATTAGCTCATTTGTAAGGGAGATGACTTGGATGGATTCAACATTTTCAAAAAAAGACCTGAATTAGCAATCACCCTGTTATCCTTTAGGCAAAACTCAACAAAAATCAGGGGGTTTTCTATTGTAAAATAGCGAAAGCCACAAAATGATTACATGATAAGATCTTGGAAGTGCTGTAGCATTAATCTGGAACAGTGGCCTTGAACTGATAAAAAGTTCTATAAAATCAGTTTGAAAATTGTTCGGATTTTGAAACAAATGACAATTGCATAATCAGTGTACGGTATACTTACTACGTATTGAAATGCTATACATTTAGAACAACTCTCTGTTCTTTTTTTTTTTTTCCTTTTTTCTTTTTAATAAGGAGCAAACATATCTTTGAAATTAAAATCAGCACCCTCTCTGCTTTTTTTCTTCTTTTTGAGATGAATCAAAATCCATCTTTGCTTGAATTATTTTATTTTTAAGATCAGAGCCAGTGATTTGATAGACTTACAGTTAGATTACCCTAAAGGAAATAAGTATTATTGGTAGCCAAGGGGGAAAAAAAGGTTCCAACCGAATTACGTTAACCTATGCTGCCCTTTACCAAATAATAAGGTAGCATATTCCAAATTAAAAAGCTAAAAAGACAACAACAAAGTACAAGCAAACCAAAAGTAAAACACACCAAATAATGTCAAGTTGTTGGGTTTTACAGGGATAACGACAGATTCCAAATAATCCAAGTCTTCAAAGCTTCGAGTCTCTTCATTATCACTATTATTATTTGGCTCTGCAAGATGGTGTCGTTTTCGATGACTAGTGGAGTATTATTATTGTTATTATTATCGTTGAGAAATCCCTCGTTCTCTGTTTTCTTGGAAACCACAACTTCGAAAACAGGCACGAAACTCACCAGCTGCTCATGAAAACCACACGCAAACTTCCAAAACAAGTAGTCGTATTAAGTTCCCAGAAAAACACTAGCAAATCAAATGAAACAAATTCACAAAATCATAAACTGTGAATTATTATTTCCTAAATTCAAAAAATAAATTACTAAATCAGAAAGTGCCATTCTCATTGGTTTGGCTATATTTTATTTTAGAAAATCTCATCGCCAGATCATCCAACGGACGAGATTTATTTGGAAGTCAATTATAGCGTTTTCCAGAGACAAAACGACTTCACTTCCATTCCTTTTCAAAGACTTGAAAGTTTCTCAGCATCCAAACAGTCGGAAAACTGAAACTAAATCAACTCAATAAAACTCGAAATTCAACTCTTGATTGCCGTTTCTTTCTATTTTCTCAGCAACCAAACACACACATTGTTTGTTTGTTTCCGGTAAGAGAAATGACTAGTACTACCACTACTACGTACCTTGGTATTGATCCAAGAAGATATCTTGGATCCGGAAATGGTACTGTTCAAGGCACTGATCGGAGTCGCCGACGCGTTTATAGAGATCTGAAAGGAAGATCCGAGCTGCAGTTCGGGAATTCGGATCCTCCAGTCTCTCCAAAACCGAACGAAACGCACCGTACGCTGCATCCCCTGACTTCTGGCACTCGTTCAAGAACTCCTCCACCGATAATGCACTGCCTGCCATTGCTTTCACACTGCAAATTATGAGTTGCCTTGTGAGCTAGTGAGCGAGTTTGATTGTTATAGAGCGAGACAGCGTGTGTAGTAAGAGTAGTTATAGAGAGAGAGAGAGAGATGGGAAGCTATAGAAGGGGGAGGACGGAAGAAAGCTTGTTCCTGTGTTTTAGCTATGAGGGAGTGGGATTTTATTATTTTATTATTTATTTTAATTTGACTTGGGAAAGTGATTTGGGTCTTTCTTCGAAATTAAGGTATTTGACGCATAAATTTACACACTAAATTGTTATAAAAACACACTTTCCTATGATCTTACATTACCCGTAAAATAAATAATAACACGGTTAAACCCCTTTTTAAATCTATATTTACTCAAAAAATATTAAATTAATATTTTTATATTTTATTTTATAATTTAATGTGAAAATAAATAAAAAATATTTTGTTAATTGAAAAATATTTTTTATAAAATATTCTTCACCACATTAACAAATATACATAAAAAAATTAAAATAAATCTATATTTTAAAAAAATTTGGAGTTCCAAGGACATGATTTCTTAATAAGTTAAATTTATATACTTCCAAAATAAAAATAAAAAGAAGAATAAAATCTTTCATGTACTTGTTATTTTTGTTTTTTCTATTTCAAGATATCCTGGTCTTAAAACTTAATTATATATTGACTTGGAGTGAAATTCGGATTACGCGTTAAGATGATTAATTTAATTAAAATAAAATAAAACAAAATCAGTGGATTTTTTTATTAAATTTTAATTAAATCAAAAGTCAAGTTAAATATGTAATCAGGCAAATCATATGAATTCTTTTTTTTTTTTATCTGGATCGGTCAGGATTCGGATCAGCTGAGCGCCACCAGCAGGGCCACAGAGTTGAGTTTCATAAAGAACACTGATATTTTGTATGGAGCAAGGCAAAGATATGGGTGCCCATCCAAATATTGTGGGTTCCATTTTGTACGTCAGTGCACAGTGATGTGATCCATGATGTCAGAGTATCCAGCAAGCTAGTTAAGTTGGTATTTGGCATTATAATTGAATTATATTTTTTAAAAAAATTAAATTAATTTTTTTATTGTTTTGATCTAATGATATTAAAAAATAAAAATAATTATGTTAATATATTTATAAAAACAATTACTTTAAAAAACAACTTACACCTCACACTAAACGTGCAGCGAATGAATCAAGGCAACTTCAGTGATTCATGTAATAAAATTTGAATGTCGGTAGGGGGGGTGGGGGTTTATAAAAGGATCAAGCGGAAGGCCATTCAAACACATTTTTTTTAATTAAAGCAGCTAATAAAATGAAAAAAGCATGAACAAAATATAAGATAGAGTAAAGGTAGCTTGCCGGCAGGTTGCTTTAGTACCAAATATAAAAAAGAAAGGCAGGCATGTGTTTAGTGATTTGGTGTGAGTGCTTTTATAAAACAAACATTTTTGGATTAAAAAAATAATGTTTTCTTAAGTGTTTTAAATATTTTTAAATTAATATGTTAAAACATCCATATATATATATATATATATATATATATCAAACTTAAACATAAAAACACCGGTGTAGTTTATAAATATATATATAAAAAATATTTATTCCATATTAGAAAGAAATATTATATTCTAATATTTTTAAGTATAAGAACGTTTTAAAGTGTAAGTTCTTGTTGTATAATAAATGAATTTATAATGTATAAATTTTTTTATTTGGTTTTTTAATATTATTACATAGATATTTATAATATTGAAAGATAGCATTTGAAACTTGAAATCTAATATAAACAGTTATTTTATTTTATGAATAATTATAGAAAAAACTATAAAAAAATTATATTTTTTATTGATTTTATTTTTTTATTTTCTTAGAAGTTTAGAGGGTTTAATTATATTATTAAAATGTTGTTTTTATATGAAGTAAATAAATACTTTAAGATAATATTTTTACACTTCTAAATTAACTTTATATTTATTTCCATCATAAATATTCATAACAAAACACTTTTAAATGTAGGATAAATGCATTATTGAACATAGTTTAAAGTTTTAGCAAACTATATATCCATAAAATCATTCAAACATGGTCTCAAGTTTCGACAAAATGTACACGCATAATATCATTTGATATAATCTCTAAACAGACAAAAATCTAAACATAGTTGTATACATGGAGCAGTAGGGAGATTTCACTAATCGAGATTAAGTTTTTCTTTAATCAATTTTAAGGGTGCATTCCCCGCGCAAACCTGGAAGCACGTGTTAGTTGAGGTTAAATTAAGGTTTAGTTTGTGTTTGATATTATAATAATTTTATGGTGGGGATTTGAAAAATAAATTTAAAAAATTATCATTTATAATTTTTCTTAACCAAAACTTCAAGTAAAAGTTCAAAGAAAAAAAATATAGTGTGGGTTAATTAATTAAATATTTTTAAATTTATAGTTGAAATAAAATATAGCATTATATCACATCACATAAACAAACAAAACTTGATTTTTTAAAAATAATTTTAATGTTTGTTTCATGTTGCATCAACATCTTTTCACTTAGAAAAAATATTAAATTAATTTACATTGTATTTTTTTATTTTCATTTATTAATAATAAAAATAATAAAAATAAAAGTAAATATGTTAATATCTTTAAAAATAAAAAATAATACCAACCATGACACCACAAGCACTCATGTAATAATACATTCCTCACACCAACCTCATAAAATGTGTGCTAACTTGAAGACTTGTTAAATAATTGAATTTAAGCACAATAATGAAAAGTCAAGAGGCATTGATATTTTATTAAAGCATATTCTGTCAAAACTCCTGGATATTCTCAGAAGAGTTTGTGTTTGTTTTTTTTTTAATATTTTTAAAAAATTAATGTTTTTGTTAAATTAAAAATATTTTGAGTATTTTCATATTATTTTAATATATCAATATTAAAAATAATTTGTAAAAAATAAAACAATATTAATTTAATATATTTAAAAAAATATTAAAACACAATCACCACTAAACTCTTAAACATCCTTTTAATAAAAAAAAAAAGCAGTAATTTATGTTTTTTAGTATTTTAAAAAATATTTCTTACTTAAAACTATAAAATTGATGTTTTTTAGTTTTTTATGATTTTAATATATTAATATAAAAAACTAATAAAATTTATTTTTATATATTATCGAATAAAAATTACTATTAAAAATAAACACTAAAAATTTGACAATAACAAACACAAGAAACCAAACCATCCATCATGGGGCATGTGGCTCCTAAAGAATGGCAACCACTAGCCCTTCTTTTATTGCATCCACTACTGGTTTGATCATTGGAGAGCAACCTCAGTATTATTACGTGGCACGCCAATGCCAGGGCCTCGATCATTCACTGCTTGCTGTCCTTGCTTTCTACGGCCACGAATATTTTTATCATCCCGCTGGTGGTGACTTTAAAAAAGCCATAACTTTGGGTGCATTATTTTATTTTAAATCATGAAACGAATATTCTCTTTGGTTTCTTCGAGAAGCTTTCATGTCTCTGAGAATATAATTATGATGCTTCCAATCCAATTCCAATTTTCACTATGCTCACCTTTTACATCCTCTGAGTTGAAAGACGTGGCTATAAAATTTTAATTTTATTTTTTTAAAACAATATTTATTTTAATAAAATAATTGTATCAGAAACAAATAAATGGGTTGATAATTGAATTTTAAATAGATTAGTCTGGATTTTTAACAAGATTTAGCTAAGCTATATTTTAAATTCTATTATAAAATTAAAACTTTTGATAAAATATTTTTTTAAAAATAAATCAATTCTTGGAATGCACTATCCCGCTCGAAGGCAAATCAATTCCTGGAATACATTATCCCGCCCGAAAGTAAATCAATTCTTGGATTGCACTGCCTAATCCAAGAGGCAAATCAATTCTTTGAACACGTTATCCTGCTCTTAAGGCAAACCAATTCTTTCAACATCTATTTTCATCATTTCAAGACTGACAATTAATGTTTAAACAATAACTTTTCATAAATTTATAAATAATAAAATTTCAAGAGGCAGTGGTGAGTTCTTACCTTGAGTTCCTCGGACGCGTGCTCCTAGGAGCTTTGTCTCCGCTTCGAAGAGGCCTTCTAAGTTTCTAACAATACCACTGTTTCAACTAGTCAAATTCCCATTTTGCCCACCAAATCTTTTCCACGTATTGACATGTATATATATTTTCAAATTATTCTCTCTCACAATACAACCAAAACATTAGTACAAAATTCACTCAACGTAGTAAGTTTTTCTTGACAATTTCTTAAAGATTTATAAAAACATTACAACCCAAACCAATCTTTCTTACTAACACAATTTAAGATAGTGGTATTAATATTAGTTGGATAAAATTCTCGAACCCACCATTTCTAAACCCAGTTGGCCTCTAGCATGAAAAAAAAACCATATTTTATATAAATTTTCTTTCATTTACATTTTTAATTATATCATTAAAACCAAAATAATTCTATTGATACACAAATATCTTCTTTTATATATATATATATATATATATATATATTATTAATAAAGTTTATTTTATCTTTAATATTCATATAAATTAATATATTTAATATTTGATTTATACATTTAGAGTAAAGATAAGGTCTATAAAATAAAAATATTTTACAAAAAAAAATTATAAAGTTATTATAATTACATGATTTATATTCCATCAATATATTGTTTCTAAAATGTTTCTGATCGATACTCTCTTAGATATTGAATATTTATCAGAGCCGTAGAGACTAATATATATTATGTTATTTCTTTTATAAAATAAACTAATTATTTTTATAAACTGATGTATAAAAGATATTTAGAGCTGATATGTAGGTACTTGTTACAAAACATGTAAATTAAAATGATCCACATGAGAATTTCATATGAAGAGATCATTTATGTCTATGAAAAAACTTATGTGATGATTGTGTAAGTGATCATCAGACATAAAATCATTAAGTTATTTTATATAGAAAATCTTATATTTTGATCCTATTACATATTATCTTAATCGAAGTAACGAAGGGGTATGTATTGAATATATCATGAATTATACGAAGATACTTGAATAATTAAAAAAGATCTCATCACCATAGGTGAATTAAAAAAAATATTCTATGTGTTTTCAAATAGTACCGAGTGAGAAATCATGGACCTATATGAAATGAGATTTGAAAACAGTTTTAAATATTATTCAAATAATCAATGGCTACTATATAGAGCTAATATATTTTAATATGGTAGATATATTCCATTTTTTAATGTTAAATTAGAACATTATTAATAAAAAAATATTAATTACACTGCGAAAATAATTACTGAAATGTTAGGTCAAACTACTAATAATTTTTCTAATATTAAAAGGATCATGACATGTTGCTAGATAATATACCTTATCTTCAAATATAAATTAATCAATTAATGAATTGATGATAAATTAAATTATTTAATTTATCTAATTTTATTTAATTAAAATTATAATTCATATTTTAACCAATATATTAGGAACTTAATGGGTCACAAATATTATAAATCATTAATCAAAATTTAAGATAGGGTGATTTATTTAAGTATGACTTGAAAATATATTTTAGAAGTTAAAGACTATAATATAATTAATACATGGATTATATTTCTAGACCTAAAAACATTAAGTAATAACTTAATCTTTCTAAAACTATCCTAAATTAATATGTGGATATCATTCAAGAGATAAATTTATATTTTACTAATTTATAGGTTTTTTTTCACATTTTCCTATAAATAAAAAATTATACCTTTATGTGATTGTTTGTTAGACATAAAAACTTTGTCAAGCACATAATAGAGAATTAACACTTCAGACATAATAATTTTTTTCTCTTCTAAATAGGAATTTAAGAGATTTTTTATTGATAATTTATATGAATTACTGTTGAAGGTCAGATAATTAGACAATTTCTAATTTACAAAGATTCAACTTTTAAATAATTATTTAAAGTTAAAAAAATCATATCTTTAGATATTTTTTTTAAATAACTTTAGATTTATTTAATAAAATTTTAGAGACTTTCAAATAATTTTATTTTATATTTTTTTGATGCGGGTATGATACTCAAGAAACCCAGCAATTTTAGTATAAACCCTATCTTGCATACATTTTCAATCCATATAAATTTTTTTAAACATGAATGAAATTAAAACAATAAAAATATTCTGCCGCCACCATTTACTCATTTCACTCTCCAAATTACTCCTTGATACATCCCACGTCTTTCTCTCTCTTTTGGACTCATTTGGTTTGTTTAAATCCTTAGCCAAACCCTTTCCTAAACCAACTTAGTCTTTTAGATTTGGAAAAAAAAGAAGAAGAGAAGATGGAAATGAAGAAATTTCTTTGCTTTTCTCCATATACTCAACCGGCATGTTCTTTAAAAGAAAGAGGGGTTGTTTTTGTTCTATTTTAAAAAATGCCCCTTTTTTCTTACTTATTTGCAATTTAGTCCATATAAATTTTTAATCAAGAGTATATTTACATGCTATTTTTCATTATCATTCCTCTATGTTTGTTTGTAATGTATATCAAGAATCCCAAACCTAACACAAATTTTATTTTTTTAATTTGTAGATTTAAATTCTTAGACCGGTATATATAGTTCAGTTTTCGTCTAAGATAAAAAAAACTGAAATAACGAGATCATAGAATAAAATACAAAACAAGAGACGAGAATAAAATTATGATAATGGTCTACAACATAGATAGATTGTTTTTATATCTTTTTTTAATTAACGAAGAACAAAACAAAATGAAATATTAAAAAGTTTAATGATAGTGGTATACAAGATAAATTGCACGCGTTTGTAATTTGATTGGTTAATGATTAATAAAAAAAATCACAAAAAATATTTTATTTTTAGCATGTATTGCCATCAAATTTACAAATTTTTAAAAATAACTGGATATTATATTATTTTTACTTTATTTTATATTGATTATTGAAAATAATAATAATAGCACAATACCTTTAGTTATAAAACATAGTCTGACTTGATGAGTTAACTCAACACCCAGATTAGTTTAAATTTAAAAAAATATAGAAATAATTAACCTAGTCTAGCTCGATAAAAAACTTGGGTCAACTCATGACTCGGAGTAAGATCTGATAAAAAACATGCTTGTTTTTTTTATTATAAATAATATTGTTCAAAATGATATTATTTTGATTTTTTTTTTAAAAAAATAGTCAATTTAGGTTAACTCTCTTAACTCGATGACTTAAGTAATGCTCTTAATCAACTCTCGGATAGAGTTTCAAACTATAATAATAATAATTTTTATCTTTATATATTTTATTTAGATAATTTTGAAATTAAACCTTTTTTATAAAGATACTTTAGGAATAAAAATAATAAATATCATCACAAAAAACACTCCCCTCTTTATATATCATGTTTTTCAAATTCACTCTAACATTATTCAATGAATAAATTTATTTTTATATTTTTATTTTTTAACTAAATAAATTTACATCTTAATAATTTTTTTTTTTAATCTTAAAACACTAACCAAACACCACCGTGATGGTGGCGTTCAGAAGCATAAATCTTGTTGCAGAGGGATGTAAGGTCCATATTGCAGAAGAAGACGATAGCACATTAATAAATTAAATTGACGACGAGTTAAATCAACAAATTCAAATAACAATAACAAAGGGGTGCTCTACGAGTAATTTAACTGACAAACTTTATTGTCTCGCAACTAATATACCATCTTGAATAAATTATAATTTAGTCCCTATGTTTTTGATAATTTTGTACGTTGGCTTCTTTGTTTTTTACAATCATAAATTAAATCCTTCATCAAGATTAATTGCTATTTTTTTTTTAAAAATTCCTAAATTATTCATTCTTAAATGCACTTTTAGTATTGTATGAATAACGAATATTTTAACAAAAAATAAAATAAAAATTCAATTGCTTTGAAAAACCAATAAAAAGCGTTTTTTTTAAACCCAAACTAATTTGGAGGTTCATCTTAAATTATTTGGGGCTTGTAATTGTTTGAGTTGAAGGGTCTAGTTGAAAATATAATTGTGATTTTTTTTTAAATTATTTTTTTTATGTTAAAATATATTAATATAATATTTTTTTTATTTTTTTAAAAAATATTTTTAAGATTGATCCAAAACATAAAAAATAATAATTTTTAATAAAAAAATTTAAATTTTTTAAAATTATAAGTTGTTCCCGTTTTTAAAGATCCTAAAAAAAATAAATAATCATTTCATTTAAAACACAGGGATTTAATAATAATTGTTATTATATCACAAGTAGGGTTTCTGTATATAGACGCTGCCTTCCCTCTCAACTGCCAGACCAAACTCTTCAGGATTCAACATGCTTCGCGCAGAAGGAGCCAAAACACCACCACCATTATTCTCTTTGTCAATGGAAACAATTGTCAACAATGAAGACCTACTAACCGAAATCCTTGTCCTCCTTCCCCTGAAATCCCTCCTCAAACTCAAGTGTGTATCCAAGCACTGGCTTTCCCTCATCACCAGCCATGCCTTCTCTACTCGTCGCAGGTCATACCTCAACTCTGCCGGTGACCTTGTGTTCCAGGCTAACCGTACACTCGAGTTTCATCTTCTTCTGAATCTTGATTCCAATAATTATGATTCTGCACCAGCCAATGTTTTTGAGAAAAACAAACCGTTCATGAAAACTAAGATGATTGAATCTTGTAATGGATTGTTTCTGTGTTGTGATGATAGCAATCCTCCAGAAAGACTTCGTCGCTATTATGGAAACTACAACCACACATATTCCTCAAGATTTTGTGTTTGGAATCCCACTAGCAAGAGATATGCTTTACTCCCTCCTCTGCTTTCATTGCCTTGTTCATTGCGAGGTATTCTACGTCTGGAAGGTATTAGTTTAGCTTTTGATCCTTCGAAATCACTAGAGTATAAAGTTGTGGCGGTATGCCAATACACTCTTTTAGAAAATTGTTATCAGATACAAATTTACTCGTCAAAAGATGGAACATGGAGGGTGTCTATCAGATATTTCAATCCACCTCCTGTCGATTTTCTTCGAGGTGTCTTTTGTAAGGGCACCATTCACTGGAATAGTACAGTAAGATTTGATTCTGGCCGTTCTCGTAAGGATGCTGGTACTGCTCGGAGTGCTTCTAATTTATATTTCGATATTAATCAAGAGCAACTAAAGACAATGCAACTGCCACGGGTTCTTGCTGGTGCATGTAGTCGTTTTCAAGTGTCTAGAGGGGGGCGATTGTATCTTCTTCGCAAATATGAAACAACTTCATTTGCACAATTTGATGCCTACCAGCTGCTTCAAGGCTGCTCTGGACGATGGTTTTTTAAGCACTGTGTTGATATTCCTAACTCTTTGATCTTCATCGATGAAAAGTCGGAGATTGTGCGCATCAAAAAAAGAGAAAAGAGCTTCAAAGCGTCATTTATGTGGCGTTATGCTAATGCCCATCCCTATATTGAGAGCCTTGCTTGCGTTTGATGGTGGCTCGTGAAGCATGGATGATAAAATTTCATGAGAAGTATGTTGTTCCCATTTTATTTCGTGTTTGATTTTAGCTGGATCTTTCATCTTTATTGAATTTCCTGAGATGAGATGATGTCAACCTGAACTGTTTTTGCACTAGCTGAGATTTATTTATTTGTTATTGCAATGAGTAATTGCTAGAGCTAAGCACAACACTTCAATGCCATTTACTATAATCTCTACAGGGAAAAGGGAAAGGAAAAGAAATAAAATGAAAGGCTAACACAAAAGGAAAAACAATGACACCTGCTACTATCTATTTCTTGGTGTTTTTTATTCTCTGAAACACAAAATTCCTGAGAAATAGACAGGGAGTAGTGCTACAAGTACACCTTTTAGTTACGAAGAGATTGTTGGGATAGTGGACACAGTAGGTTGTGTTTGTGCTGCGCAAAAACAATCATGATCATTGGCCATGCAATTTCCCTGAAAGAAAGCTAAGAGAGTTTACAGTACGAGGATGAGGCTCTTGATGCATTGGAAAACAGAAATAAACAAATGCAGCAACATGAGACTGCAAAAATGTAAATACACAGATATATGCTTCTCATCGTATTTTTATCCTTGTAGCTGGATGATCTGAGAAGTAAGCTGATCTTCAGACATATTACGTGTAGATGGGACATTTTCCCAGAATTGATAGTTTCATATTTTACTAAACAGAGGTGGTCAGTGCTCATTCTTTACAGTGCAATTGGGTGCCACTTCTTTCCTGATCATGCACAAGGCGGATCCCACATTCTTTCACATGAAGCCCAAATTAGATGTCCATTGAAATCTGCACTTCGTCCCCTCCTTCCAACTGATCTACTAACATCCCGTAGCTCAACCATAACATATCGTCATTGACTTTTGGAATCCCATGAAAGAATGGGATACAAGTCCATTTTATTACTCCCTTGGTCTTATTATTGATTTCAACATGATGCTCATGTTCAAACCTGGGTTCTTTACTGAAAGCATATACAATGCACAAGCTCAAACCACTGATCTTGAGACCAACATCCAATGGCACATCGAAAGATATCGAGGATCCCTTGTTTTGATGGCTAAACAGTCTGGAAGACAACATCCAGGTAGTAGATCCCTGAAGTACACGTGTACCCTTACACATCATAATTACAAAACTTCTTTCTTTAAACAACAGGGATTAAAGTGTTCCAAATCCCTGGATTTTCTTCATGTCTTGCGCTTTTAACACGTTTGCGCGCAACGGGAAGCTGCAGCTTAATTGTTATTGACTTATTGTCATTACTGTGTGATCTCTCTTTTTTCAAGATGCTTTGGGTTAAAAAAGAAAGAAAAAAAGGAAGTGAGAACCATTTGATGCAGCAAAACACTCGAAAGAGCAGTTATTTTGCTCCTTCACTTGTTTGTATTATGATGCCTTTTGCTCTGTTGACAAGTTAATTTAGTTGTATATTGATCTTCGGTGTTTGAGGTTATGATCCATTAATCAGCTTGTAGAGTTTTTCTTGATTAATGGCTGCTGCTTCTTCGAAATCCCAGTTACCAGAAGTATCCTCATCAACTTCTAGGTGCTCTTATCATGTTTTCTTGAGCTTTAGAGGCAAAGATACCCGCAAGAATTTCACTGATCACCTCTACACTGCTTTAGTTCAAGCAGGATTACACACGTTCAGAGATGACAATGAAATTCGGAGGGGTGAACACATTGACTACGAAATCCAAAAGTCAATCCATGAGTCAAAGATATTCATAGTTGTGTTTTCAAAAGACTATGCTTCTTCAAGGTGGTGTTTAGATGAGCTCCTGATGATCATGAAGCGCAGAAAAATCTGTGGGCTCATTGTTTTGCCAGTCTTTTATCATATGGATCCATCAAAATTGTCTGAACATGAAGCATTTGATTGTCTTGAAGAGGAGAAGGATGGCAGGGTGGAGGCTTGGAAGGCAGCTCTGAGAGAGGTTGCTAATCTGGGAGGGATGGTTTTGCAAGATGGGTACACAACTTTCTGTTTTCCCCTTTGTATTCTTAGTTTCAACAATACAATTAGCAACTGAGTTTAACTTCTGGTTTAACTTCTGGTTTATGAATGTGGTTGAAAGAAATGTTTAACTGGAAACAAACTCATGGATCGACTAAATATCTCAAGTTGCTAATTATTCCTTGACCAGAGGCAGATATATCCAATTTCTATTTTGGGTTTATGATTTGGCAAGGAAATTTGGTGGATGAACTTGATCTGTGTTGTGAAAAGCTTCCTATGGCTGCCATGTTGCCTTGAAACTGAATAATAATGAAAGAAATAAGTCTAAATCGTTGTATAGGCAGTGCTAAAGGTCAAGGACTATATGTAGAAAGAATTTCAAGTTCAACCCCAGGTTTTATGCCCTTACGAGGTGATTCAAAGATTTGGTGTCGTAGCTTATAGATTATAGTTGCTAGATGGTATTTTAATTCACCTAGTTTTTCATATATCATTACTAAAAAAAATTCTTTCTTCTAAATTGCCCATTATGGATGAATTTGGTAAAGTCAAAGTGGTTCTAATTGTGATTATAAATAGGAAATTAATGAAGAAAGGTAACAAGGTTGCTACAATGGGCTCGGTCAAATCTTTTTGAGGAAGATGCCACCTAGGAGGATCTTGATGAGCTTAGCAAGGAATTTCTAGATTTCTGTGCAGATTCTGGAGGTCATGAATCCTTTCAATGAGGGGAAATTGTTACACTATGGAACAGGAAAGTATTAGATGCATGTGGGCTAAAGAATGAGTTGCGAGTTAATTATGTGATAAAGAAGAAAATAACAAAATTGTCATCTTGATGTAGTTAGGGTTTTAACAAGTGAAATTGTTATTAAAACAGTTAGTGACAGTTATTAGCTGTTAGTGGAAGTTTATTAGTTAGTTAGACAGTTAGAATTGGAAGGAAATTTAGCGTATAAGAGGAATGCTTTCTGTAATGTGTTTTTCAAAAAGTAACTGAGAAAATCTGCCACTGTAGTTTTCATCTCTCCCTCTTCCTTTTCTGTTTCTCCTCCTCAGTTCTTTCAATCTCTTTGTTAATAAGAGTTCTTCACAGATTTCAGTGAAAGAAGGACAAGGATTTCGGTTAGCAGGTCTTCGCTGTTAACTACTGCTTCCATTAACAATGAGAATAATGGTGGTGGTGCTTTGCTTCCTACCGCGTAAAGCATGGTGAATCGTGAAGAGTTACAAAACTGAGAGACAAAGCAGTGTATAAATGCAAAAACCCTAGTTCTGAAATAATAATAATTATTTAATCCTTGAGTTTTTTAATGAAATAATAATTTAATTCTTTTATTTGAAAAGAAAAACTAATATTAAGTTAACGCGGTACAACCTAAATTCTCAAAAATAAAACGCAACAGACATTTGTTCCTCAATTAACTGAAATCCAATCTTCTATAAATTGCAGACCCTCATGAGATCCTAGCGTTAAGAAGACAAGAAAAGTTGGAAGAATGGTCACTCTATTTAGATTTGTTTCAAGGAAGCAATGGCGAAAGCCCAGAACGAACAAACAAAAGAAAAGAAAAGGATGAAATCTTATTCAAGCCAAGATGCATGTAAGACCTTAATGTCTTATCCCATGGGTGGATTGCGAACATGATCATACAGCAAACAAACATCTACAACGGTCCATGTTCCAAAAACTGGACATACAAAGTAAAATTACCAGACTCCAAGTCTCAATGTGAAACAAACTTATTGAACCAAATTACTGAGGATAAGGAATTAAAACACGAGCCTAACAGGCAATCCAAGCTTCGGGATCCTGGCAAACATCCATCTGCAAAAACAGTCATCCATTAAAAATCAACTTGCCAAAAACAACTGAAGTTCCAAAGATTAGACAAAAGGCGAGGGCTTTCAGATCATAATTTGTCTACATGCATTAGCCTTAACAGGTCTCCCATCAAAACATGTTACCATTTCAATGCGATATAAATAGTGTTTTACACAGGTTGAATTAGCAATCCCTCCAAGAATACATAAAAGAAAACCATTTCTACCATGGTGCCAGCTTGTTTTAGTAGGTATTCGGTTAACCATGGGAACTGCAACAAGGTGATTATGCAAGACTGTAAACTAACACAGAAATACCTGTCTTTCAATTAGCATATCTTAATCATTTCAAGACATTAGAATAACTCATCCTTGTATTTATGCAATATTAGCTCCAGTATATTGTAGAGAAAAATGCATAACAGAGGTGTGATTTGCAGAAAAAAACAAGCAGCCAACCAGTTTAGTCGTTTCCACATTTTGTTCAGCGAACCATCATTATATGCTTCAAAATTCAAATACTTTGAACTGTAACTTTCTATCCACTCCTTTCTAGTGTTCTTTTAAAGCCATCTTAATAACCATGCTTCAAGTCCGCTGATTTCATTAATACATAAAATGTTTAGTGCCTGGCTCATTATTTTTAGAGTATAATCAATTTAATTATGAGTTTAACTACCTTACAGTTTAACAATAACTTTACAATCATATAACACCCCAGTTGCACATTCCCTGTTTTAACTATCTTATTTTAATTCCATGTATGGCATCTTCCACAACGCACTCCTCCATTTGTACTTCAAATCCACATCACAACAACATCACACAAGGAAAGGGGGAAATAAATAAAGCAGGCATGCTAAAACATATTCATTTCAGTAAAACTGAAAATGATTGAAGAAACCTTAACATTTCAAAGAAATGCATGATTCTCAGAAAAGCAGCAAGCCACCACAGCCAATGCTTAGTGAATATAATAGATAACCCATCTTATAATTGATGGTAAAGGAACCTGGATGTGGCACAACAAGAAAAGAACAATTCCAACTGCCACAAATACAGATTCCGAATTTTGGTTCAGTGATTGTATATTAGCACATTATAACTTGTTGATTTTACATTGCACAGTCTACACAAGGAATTGAAAACCTATTAGCCTTGATGACCAAAAGATTCATCGAGGGGTTCATTGTTTAATCTAAGATACCTCCCATTACAGCTCAAAATAGGAAAGCTCTCTCATGCAAACTACAAACAACCTAATTCCTGTAACAAACTACAAGGATCCTTTTTCTCACTTATGTTAAGCTTGGGAACAAAGTTCCTATTAGCTACCATGACACCAAATCCTTTTCTCGTACATCTTCCCATGCCATTTCTGACCTCTTTCAACCCTTCGCTCCTCCTACTTTAAACTAATCACTCTTACAGTACCATGTATTTATAAATTTAACACCTTAATGGTAAAAAATTCTGAAAGAAAAATTTCCCTCAACAGGCCCTTCTGAATCCAGTCTTGCAGCATTCATCCTCTTAACGCATCTTTACATTCATCTTCATATCCTCATTTCAACTCTGCCTCAATCATAATTTTTTTTTTTGTTCATGTCAAGCAGTCACAGCCTAAATGTTCATGATAATTAATAAAAGGTAGACAATGATGCTGCACTCCAGTTGCACTTCTCGGTTTTAATCTTCCTATTCTGATTCTATGGCTAAGATCTTTGTTAATGGCCCCTCCTTTTTTGACAACAGAGCCTAGGAACCGAAAATGATCATCATGAGCACCTGTCCACAATAGAATCCAATGGCGCTCCCTTCTTTATTCCTTAGCTTTCCAACACAGAGCCTAGGAACCGAAAATGATCATCATGAGCACCTGTCCACAATAGAATCCAACAGCGCTCCCTTCTTTATTCCTTAGGTTTCCAACATTAATGTGATATACTCCCAATAAAAACTACATAAGACCCCAAAAGTTTTGAGGAAAAAAAGGCAACGCAGGCAAGTGAAAAAATAAGAAACCTCTTCAAAGAAAAGTAAAAATAATTTAAAGAAACCTTAAAATTACACAAAAAATCACAATTTCATAAACAAGAAACTTCAATCATCATAGAAAATACAAGAACAAGAAAACACACTCATGTTACCAAACCAAAATCACAAGTCAAACCCTAATAGTTCATATAATTATTAATTACAAATATATCCAAATCAGAACAACCTCCAATTTCCAATTGACAGCAACAAAAATCTCTGGTAAATCAAACAATTAAGAGACTGCATCACCATAATCAATCACAAGACATAAAAAGATCCAAACTTTTTCACAGAAATTAAAAAAACAAGAAATACCATTTGCCAACTACCCATAATTTCAAATCCAAACCAAAAAAATCAGTCGAATAAATCATCAAAACAGATATGAATCACAAAACCCACCATTATATATATATTTTTTAAATATAACCCATCTTACCTCGAGGAAAAAGACACACAAACCAACATCCTCTATATCAGTGGGAGTGAGAAGAGGAGTGGTCAGAGGAAGGAGCATAAATCTTGTTATAGACTTGCTCTCCAACAAGATAGACGCCAAAGGCTACAAGAGCGATGCCGAGGCCAGGAGTCGCGTGGCGGAATTGGTTGGTGAGCATGGGATGCTTTCTCCATTCGTCTCTTCTCCTGAAGAACTCTCCCGTTGATCCCAAAGGTTTCCCCATTTTCTTCTCTGTTTTTTCACTTTCTTTTTTCCTTTGCAGTTACTGGGTTTCCTTAGGTTTGTTTGTTTATTTTATGAGCTGAGCTCTTTGTTTGTTTTTTAACCTAATGTCCTAAAATGCATGTTCAATATAAAACAAATTTAAAATTTTGTTATTTTATTAAAAAAATTAAACTCAAATTTTTTTTCTTCAATTATATTTAATTTTAAGAGGATAATATATTAAACATCATAATTTAAAACCCAATCAACAGATCATGGATTGAGATGATTGATTTTATAATTTTTTTAAAATAAAATAACATTGTATAAAAAAATTAATAACTTGGTTTTAATTAGGTTATTGAATTAATCAATTTTTTTTTTATTCAGGCTATGAGTCAGCCATGCCTGATTACTTGTGAGGCTGGTTCCAGGTCCATTTAATGCACCATCCAAGTCTTAAAACAATTGTAAATGTAATTAAAAAGTGTATATATTGATATAATATTTACTTATTTTTTTAATTGAGAAAAAAATAAATAAGACTAGGTATATGGAATGAAAAAAAATAACTTTATTTCATTTGTGCTCAAGAGATGTGCTTGTTACGAGAGACGGAATATGAGAATGGATGAGGTGTTTTAAATATATATTTTTTTAAAATTTTTTGAATGTGCTTGTTAAGTATTAAATTGATTTTTTTTAAATATTTTTTTTTCTAGTTTTAAAATAAAATTTTTACACACTTTTAAATTTCGATTAAAAATTACTTTTATAAAAGCATCTCTTATCATAAAGCATTAGCTACTTTCATTAAAAATTCACATAATTATTTTCATGAAAAATTTCAGTAAATAAAGTATATAAATTATGAAAAAAAATATTTTTCAAGCAAAGTAATTAAGATAATATTAAGAAAATAATCTACACAGATTACTTTAAATTTATATTAGAATAACTATCTATCTAATCTATCTATAAATTTGAGTATAGAGGTTCAATTAAATGGAAGGATTTTTTATCCACTTATACACCCCAAATAGTTCAGATAATATTTAAAAAAGTTTTCGTTCTATTTTATTTTGTGCATTTATATTTTTATTTGAACTCCCAATAAATTCTATTGAGTCTCACAATATATTAATATATTAGATTAATATTTGAAAATATGGTCAAAATTGTGTTTCTTTAAAATTTAATTTTTTAATAAAATAATTTTTTTTATATTTTAATATCATTTTAACATGCTGATATTAAAAATAATTTTTAAAAATAAAAAAAATATTTTCATATATTTTTAAATAAAAAATATTTTAAACTACCACTTCTATTATAATTCTAAAGACTACTGTTCTTCACTGACTTAAACATCCAAACCTCTCAACCCTAGCAAGAGCTTTGAAAATAACTTATCCTACTCCAATTTCCATTAAACCTCTTCAGCAATTGGTTGAATTGGTCAAGTCCCAAACTCCATGGACTCATGGTCTCCAATGAACTATTTGATTGACATTACTATAGTTTTTATATGATGGTATCATCATAGTTTTCGCCGTTTAAAAGGAGTAGATTTTTAAAGATATAGAAGTTATATTTCTTCTAATTAGATTTTTGTGATTGAGTTTTTAGTGGATTTATATAAAATTATAATATCTATTGATTAATTAAAAACTTTTAAATATATATAGCTGAGATATAACCAGAATCGTGTTAATGAATAATATAAAATATTATATTAGTTTTTTGGTAGGTTATTAGAGTTTTCATGACAAAATAGTTGCAAATTAAAATCTTACAGGATTCAAATTTTATTATTTTTATTTTTTATTTAATTAAAAATACAAATTCGTGTAAATTTCAATGAAAGATACCGAGTAGTAAAAGTCGATATCCGCTGCTACCTTGAAACTTCTTTGAAAGAGCGCAAGGAGGAGCATTCCTAGAAATATGACAAATACAGAAGACAATTAAGCATCGACAAGCTTCAATGGTTTTATTTTTAAGATAACCAAATAGTTTTCATATCCTTGTCTCCTAATTCTTTCTGTTCAGGAATAATTCTCGTGAGCCCTTTGAGAGTTTTTCTTCTATTGATCGATGGCTTTTACGTCGTATACTTACCAGGTGTTCTTGAGTTTTAGAGGCGAAGACACCCGCAAGAATTTCACCGATCACCTTTACTCGACGTTGTCCAGGGCAGGGATTGTCACGTTCAGAGACGATAATAGCATCCAGAGAGGAGAAAACATCGAGTTAGAAATAGAGAAGGCAATCCAAGAGTCGCAGATGTCAGTTGTTGTGCTGTCTAAAGATTATGCTTCTTCGACATGGTGCCTAGACGAACTTGTGATGATCATGGATCGTAAGAGGACTGCTGGACATATTGTTCTACCTGTTTTCTACGATGTGGATCCATCTCAAGTTGGGGAGCAGACAGGGAATTATGCTGAAGCCTTTGCTAAACACCAAGATCATTTCCAGGATGACATGGAGAGGGTAGAGAAATGGAAGGCAACACTCAAAGAAGTTGCATACCTGGGAGGGATGGTTCTACAAGATAGGTATGATCAAATTATACGCATCCCATATTTCTGATCGCTACTTGATGTCGTATATAGTCGAAAAGACTATATACTTGATCTAGTAGAATCTTAAGCTTTAAACATTTTATAATGATGCAATTAAGGAAAACTGAAGCAGATGAGCTTTCCAAGGAAAGATAAAAGAAGGGCTGTGCGGAAAAGCATAAACAATATTGTTTTTCCTATTTAATCCTGCACAAAAGATTTCGATATGGTTAGAGATCCTGCACAAACTAACCTGTCTCATTCGATAAATTTCTTTGTTCTAAGAAAACTGCAACTTTTTTTTGACATCTTGAATAGAGTTTCCGTTTTGTTTTTTATTTGGTTTTGAGTTGCAGGCACGAGTCACAATTCATTGGAGACATAGTTGAAGAGGTAGGAAAGAGACTGGACTCCACAGTACTGCTTGCTCCATATATTGCCTGGCATAGATACCGGCTGCTCGT